>NW_024580666.1:7441663-7463466 GCF_017639235.1 Corvus kubaryi | reverse complement strand
GAGAAGAGAAGAGAAGAGAAGAGAAGAGAAGAGAAGAGAAGAGAAGAATTGTCTGATACTGTTTGCAACAAGATAAGTCCTACTGAAAGCTACAGCTATTCTGACTTTGAGAAATGTGAAAAGCAAGCAGGCAATGGGAGATTTGCATCTGTTTTTTTGTAGTAATAATGAAGAGAAAGAAAAAGAAAAACCAGTCCAAACTCCTACACTTCAAGACTCCTCTGCACGCAAAACCAGGTGAGCCTACGCCAATTCTTTCCAGAGTGTGTGTTGAGACTTGGCTGATGCTGCATTCCACAAATAATTCCTCTTCTCTGTGCCTGCAAGACATTTTTGGTGTAGGAATTAGAACACAATCCAACATTTCAATTAAAATAATTATTCAAAAGGAGCAAACTCTGAGATACTTCTATAGTTTCTTGCTTAAGAGGTGCCATTTAAACTTTCAGAGATACACAGAGAAACTTTGATTAGACATCAATGCAGTTCTAAAGAAATCCTGCATCTCGCTTGCTTCTCCGAAAGATCACAAAATCCCCTCCTCCTTGTAAGAGGACATTGTTAATAGGTACAGGTAAGTATCTTATTGCACATTCAGGAAAATGTTCCTAATAAAAAGTAAACTACAGGGACACAAATATTGGGCAGGGTAGCACATAAAATTATTCTATTGCTTGCTTAGCACAATCTCTTTCTAATGTTTTAATATTAATTAGGCATCTCATTAGCCTTTTTACATGCTTAACTTTAGTTTCTCTATTAATACGTAGAAAAACAAAGGAAAATATGAGAGATTATTTTATTTTCTCTTTATTCAGACTGAGAAAAAAACAGGGTTCATGAGAACAGCACATATAAACAAATAGCCTTTTTTAATTACAAATAGCTATAAAGTCTCATTTCTTATGCAAGATCATTCCCAGAGAGAATCTGGTCTGGTGCTACAAGACTCTGTGATTTCTAAGCTCTACTAGTTGGTGTGTGTATATGCATCATAGCTTTGCTGAGACAAGTTCTATTCTTTGACTCTAAATGTCTCCCCTGTGGCTCAACCCTTTCCTGTTGCTCTCATGAAAATGAGAAATAGTCCTTGATCACAGAGTTCCCAGGTTTTTCCTCACACTGACAAAGGAGATTGTTGTTAGCCTCCTGGCAAGTGTTTTGAACTGTACCAAAGAAATGGGATTCAAGTGAATATTCTCATGCATTGGGAAGAGGTTTGTTAATCCTCACTAGAAGCATTATGGACAGAGATGGGGACATGCGAGAGAGGCCAAGGGCAGCAGTGCACTCAACACACATCTTTGGGCAGTTTCTCAGCTTTTCCCACCCGTGACCTCACTTCCCAGTACACTTCCAGGCTCATGACCCCACTTCTGATTGCCAGCCCTACTCCTGCAATCAACTTCCCAACAAGCCACCTCTTAAGTACCATGACCTCTTGTTAGTAAACCGGTGTTTAAAAGTCCGGTAAAGAGGTAACTCCCTTTTGATTGTCTCAGCACAGATGCTGCCAGCAAACCACAGAGATCTCAGACTGCCTGCCCTGTATTTCCTCACACCAGGACTGAAGGCATTTACACCCAAGATTTTTGTCTGGGAGAATAATTGTCTTGCCATTATGCACCCCTGTCCTTTAAACTATAGAAATAAGAAGTTTAAAGCCTCAAAATACAGGAAGGCCAAGATGTCTCAGCCTGGCCAACCTGGTCTCCCAGCCTGTGATCTCTCAGGATCAAAGGCACATTTCTGCTGACCACCCAGACCTCCACAGAGGAGTGCAGCCACAGAGAGGATGTGAAACCACACCTTGCCGTGACTTTTCACAATCACTTCACCAACAATTTGCAGTGTTCCTTGTGTTACTAATGGAGGGAAGGGGAAACTAAGCCATCCTGGTAAACCTCCCTCCGTTTTAATCCTTCCTCATAAAACAATGCCTCAGCTCCTGACTCTGTGACTGTTCATCTCTGGCTCTCTCCCATTTTACCATTGAAGTTTGAGAGTTTTCAATCACATGAACTTTCTCAGAGGTGGTCTTTAAAGGAGAATGTACATCTAGTCACAGAAGAACTACAGGTCCATGTCACAATTAAGGACTGAAACTGATGCCTAATCAGCCTCAAATATTCTCTCCTCTTCTTGGTATCTCCTCTTCTGAACTGCCCAAAATATTTCATTTGTCAGACTGCAGATGTCACTGCAGATTGGTAGAATCCCACAAGGATCCACGTTCAGCTCTCCATGGAAGATCCACACACGTCAGCTTAAGGTACACACATGCAAGTCCACTAAAGCAACAGAGGGGAAAATGTGCCCTACAAAAAGTTTTTCTTTGAATAACAAAGAGTTTCTTACAGTGTGTTGGTACGTCTGCCACACAATAAAAATGCCATCTCTGACTGCAATAACCATACATGGAGTCTTGGATTCAACTGAAAATTTCAGATGCCTGTTAGTAGTAATGCCACATGACTCCCTCTCCCTGACGCTGTTTTTCTGAACACGGGGGAGATCTTCACACCTATGGAAAAAAGCACAGAAGCGTGGATTGATTTTCTTTTCCCCCCTTAATGAACATGCCTGCCAGAATGCAAGCCAGGAAATACCAGCATCCATAGGCACTGCCGCTGTGGGTGGTTCGAGGCTGGTGCACCCATCCCTCTGGGGGAACAGATGTTGCCACTGATTCACTTTGCAAGCATGTGAGTCAAAGTCTGCATCTGTGACAACTTACAGTAAAGAATTGTGAGCAGCTGCAGAGCAAAAAGCACAGAGTGAAAAGTCAATCAAGATGTAGGGCAAGATACTGCATCAACCCTGAAAACTGACAAATGGAATCCATTTGATTCAAGCTGCAGCAAATCTACCTGAGCAAAAGAAAGAAACAGAAAGAAGAGACAGGCAGCAGTTCACTGAGTGCCCTGCATACGATCCACAGTGACTGCTCTCTGATGCCTTACACAGCTCCTCTGACATTAGAAAAAGCTGGAAGGAGTCTGTAAGATACCGCAGAACTTCTGACAAACTTGTGATCCGAGTGCTGCAATCCCTCCCTGACCAGTGAATCACTCCGAGGGTCTGGCTGAAGTGCTGCACCTCGCCATTTGCAGCCACAGAAAGATCTAGAACAGTCTTCATTGCAATGAAAGTGTTGATTCAAGTTTGCTGGTCAAATTCCATTTTTGCCACTTATTTTGCCTCTTTGATACAATATTGGCACCCAATCAAAACTAGGGGAGGTGGCTTCTAATTGGTATGCTGCGCCTCCCTCACACCACAGGCAAGTGCAGTTAGGCTGACACCAATGAAATTGAAGTTTATGTGTTGCTTGTTGTTTGCAAAATGGGTCGAATTGTCTACATGAAAAGGATTGCCTACCTGAAGAACTGAAACTACCTCTGTGCCTACACAGAAAAGTGAATACTGGGGAGAAGGAAAAAAAGTGTGCAAATATTTGATCAGCTTTCTAAACAAATGTTTCCCAGCTGCTTTTTCCTCCTTTATGTTTGCTTTTTCTGGATATTTATGATATTGGGTTTTACTAGCTCAAATTCTTGTACCAGGCAGAAATGCACAAAGTTGCATGTTGAGGAAAAACAAAATTTAAATGGGCTTTATACCCTAACTTGACAATCAGCAGGATTATATTACTACAGAGGTCAGTCACAAAAGAGAAACAATTCCACAAGTCTTAAGTAAATTAAGCCTGTGATGTGAGAACTTTCTCAAACTTACAGGTAGCATTGGTACACCAAAAGATAGTTATCTTTATAATCTTCAACAACTTCTAATGATAATTAACCTAATTTAGTCAAAGTCAGGGGTTTCACCAGTCAGAACACTTTTCTAGCTAGTTACCAAGACTATAATTATGCAAAAGGAAGCAACATCTTCAAAATTATGTTCTTTATGAATGTTTTGTCTTCCAAACCCATGTGGTTCAGGGACCTCTTAAATTTAAAAGGAGTGATTTGACTACATGAGTATTTCTATTTCTTCTTTGGGTAGGATTTTCCCTACTGCATATGCTACTTGTAGCAGCTTAGTAGCTACATGCTGAGCAGATATTTTTCAATATTTTCTTGAGTTTCTGTAACATAGGACTGTCTACAGAGCACTTCTGTACATTTGCACTGTATTTATGCATTGTTTTTTATAACTAATACTGCATTTATTAATTGCATTTAGCAATACTGAACTCCATTTGTTATGAGTAGTTCATTTATCTAGATTGCTTAAGCTTCACCAAATTTTTCCCAGTTTTTGTCTTCCTATCTACTTCTTTCATCTTGACTAGTCTAAATTATTTGAGGGCCATCTGCTGACTTACTGCCTCTGGGCTCACCATCCTTTCCAAGTTATTATTGTATACACGAAACATTGGCCCTAATACAGAAACTTGTCAGACCCTGCTCTTAGGATTTTGTAATAATGAAAACTGATCACTGATAGAAATTGATTCTTTCCTGCTTTTTCAATAATAACAACTCTTTGACTTTTAGCCAGTGACTACTTAGTTTTCTAATAGCTGCTGTCAAAGGTCTTTCAAAGTCTAAATAAATTTTATTAACTCATTTTAATTTATCCACTGGCCACTTCACTGACATAGTCAAAGAAGTCCAAGGATTTGCCCAGCACAACCTCCACTGCAAACACTCATTATGATCTTCCAGACTAATTTTATTTCATTAGTTTGAAGCCTTTTGCAAGGCTTGAATGCAAGGCTTCTGGTCTGAAAATTTCTGAATCATCTCTAAACTGCTGTAATATTTCTCTACAAAATAAAGAAAGACAAATAAAGAAAACTTTCAAATAAAACTTTTTAAAAAAAATATGAAAGGAAAATTTTGGTGAATTACCCCAGAATTGTTTATTTTCATTCATCTTGTTGTGTTTATCCTGAATCCCTTTAAATCCCTTTTTATTATTTTTTTATTGCTATGGCTCTGCTAGGCTAGTCTATCTCTCCAGACTGATATAAAATTATGGTCTCTGAGACAATTATCCCTCTGGAGTACAATCCTTTATGTAGATACTGTCACATGAATACAGGTTTTGTAGCAAGAAGCCATAAGTAAGGAAAATAAAACAGCGGGGGTTTTTTAAGAAAAGACCAAAAAGTTGTTATTATGCCACTGCATAATTTCTCATGTGACTGCACCTTGAATACCTTGTGCAGTTCTGTCCCTCTGACGCCAAAAACGATGTACTTGAACTGGAGAAGGTTCAACAAAAGGTCACAAGGATGATCAAAGGTGTGGATCAGCTTCTCCACCAGGAATCACTAAACAGAATAGACTGGAAATGAAATGACAGAGTGGGGGTAGGACAGAGGTCCATAAATCACACATGTGTGTCATGGGGGGAGCAAACTGGGCACAATGGGAGTACTGTCCCCTCAGTGCAGGAACCAGGGCACAGCGTGAGGAGAGGAGGTAGCAGGTGGAAAACAAAGGAAAGGCAGAGGCTCGTCACACAACGTGTTATTTAACTCTGGAGCACTTTGCCTCAGGATGCTGAGGATACCAGCAGTTTCAAAAAGCAGCCAGACAAATTCACAGAACAATGGTTTGCAGGGGACTGCTGCATTTTACAGATGCAGCTTCCAGCTCAGGGGAGGTTGAGCCCCAAATTGCTGGCTGGCAGGAGAGCACACCAGGCAGGTACTGCTCACTAAGCCCTGTTCTTATTTTACCTGGCCATCCATGGCTCACCAACACCAGAGAGGAGACCCTAGTTTAGATGAGGGTCTGGTCTGACCAGCACTGCCATTCCTACACTCCTATTTTCTATCTCTGATGCTGAAAACCACTTCTAGTGACAGATTTTTGTTAGCCTCTAGACCATCTCATATCCAAGTTACCTGCCAACCCTCTCCTTGTGAGAACAACTGCTTGCTTTCAGCACGCTGCTTGCAACATTTCAGTCCTTCCTCTTTGCCACAGAGGAGGGCCTTTCTAAAGATAAATCTTCTCTGGAATCATCTGAGGAACATCCCAGCAACTGATAAGGAACCAAAACTGTATTGAAGTCAAGGGGAACTGCACAAGCTGGATGACAAACAGACTCTGGCATTTACATTGCAAAGTACAGAAGGTGTAAAGAAAATGGATAAATTAATCCACAGAATACCTGATGCCCCACGCTTTGGGCACTTAATCTGCATGACTTGTCAGAGAATGACCAAGGGATAGGTTGGTCTGAACACGATCTGTAAATTTAAAGCCAAAGCAAAATATTCCAACTTTAAAAAAATAAATAAACCAACAAAAAACAAATAACACAAAAACTGAAACAAGCAAACAAACAAACAAAAAAATCCATAAAATAATCCTGCTTTACTGATGTGCGGTATAAATGCCTATATCATATTTCAACAGCTACATTGGATTATCTTGTACCCCAAGGAAAAGACAACTAAAAAAATTATTTCAGAGAAAGCTTTAGATATTATGGAGGAAACAGGCAAATATACTTGATTGTCAAGATGAACTATGGTATCTTCAAGCTTGTCCAACTGTGATTAAAAATTTAGGGCTTGTGAACTTTTTGTCTTGTTTGCTCACAGGCAAACATTCCACCATTTGTTCAAAAAATATACTTTTAAATTTATTTATACACACTGAAAGCAAAAACACCAATGCAGCAACAACAGCACATCTAACAACAATCCTTGTTGCTAAACTTGACAGGGTCAAGCTAAAAATCCTCTGGGCTTACTTAATAAATATCAGCCTTAAAAGGGTCAGTAACACTTATCCTGGACTCATTCCAAATGTCAGCTTTTCAGAAGGCTCTCAAAATAAGCCTTTCATGCTAGTGAGACATCTTCCACTAAAAATTAGCTCTGCTTGGAAAAGTATGGGACAACGTGGCCTGCCTGATATGAAGAACTAAATTTTATGGGTTTCATTTCTGCAACTGTCACCAAATCATTGTATAATTCAGTCAACGTGATGGCAGGCATTTTTTCAATTAAATAGGGTTTTCTTCTATCAAAAAAATAGGATTTTTGTAAAAATAGAGTTTTGATGTTTGTGTTTTTTAAACAATCCCAACTGATTCCTTTTTTTATTGCTTTTTAAATTCTTTAACATTTACTACTTCAAAAGCTCAAGAAAAGTCCTGACCTTCTCTTTGTTATCTTTATTTATGGTTTTTTTTGCACTGAAAAGAAAAAGGTCATAAAAAAAGATAAAACTTACAATCAATATTTTTACCTTTCTATCCTCAACACTGGAAAACTGATGAGACAACAAAGGTGTCAAACAAAACTTGTTTAAAATGTAACTGACACGATGCACCGTAAGTCCATTTCACCTGGCACTCCCTGCACTCCAGGACTCACTGTGCTTGGCATCCCTCTTTTTTCTTCCCAAGGAGTAGGTCCCTTAGGATACCACCTAATCCTTAGCCAGTCCTTCCTACCACTACACTGGCTTGGGCATGATCTCCTCATGCTAAAAAGTGGCTGGGTTGAGGAGTGCTTGTTTTTTGGGCAGATCAGTTCCCTAGTCAGGATCACCAGCTAACCAGAGAGCAGCTTGTGCCAGCCAGAGGAAGCAACTGCTCTCCCAGAGTGAAACAAGCATCCAAAACCAGAAAATCCAGCTCAATTCTCTCAGAATGTTTAAATTTAATGTAAAATTAGAGACCCCATCTCCAGGAAGGCTGGACTGAACTTCCCAGCTCTCATCATAAGAGCAGGGTAGTCCTGGCCCTGGAGGTGCTGGCAGCCAAAGAGGAGAAACAGGCAGCTGCAGGAGGATGCCCTGAGGGGACTGCCTGTATCCCACCAACAGGCACAACTCTGCCCCTTCCATGTATGCTGGCCACTCAACAGCCCAAAATCCCTACTAGCAAAAGCAGATCCATCTTTTCGTGAGAGCACGGCTGATGCTGGCCTCGCTGAACGCTACGTGTGCATGTGCTGCACGCCCGAGTACGTGCTGTGTCAGAAACGGTTATGTGAGAAATTGATGAAATTATGCACAATGTTAGGAGCTTCCAGGAGGGAAATAGCAATGTTTACAAACGTATAAGATGAGATTTCATCAGAAACAAACTATGTGGATATGGGATCTTGCTTCATTCCGCATTAAAAGCACGTGTGCCCCACTGTTGGATCCAATACACTTAACAAAGACAGGCAACAGACACCACTCAAAATTAATTTAGCTGCCTGGCCTACAGAGTACGTGCATGAAAATTTATGGTGTGCCTCATCTTTTCCTTAATGTACATGATAAGGCTTACCTACTCCTTAAGGTTATTACGAGAACATTTTAATCTGATTGAATTTAATTGAGTGCTTTAGTGCCACTTACCTACAGCTCTAACAGTGAAATGGATACATCATTTCATTCCAAGTAGCAGAGTTGCTCACACAGAACCACATCCTCCAGACACAGGTACAGACAATTCCCATAAATATTACATTATTCAGGAACATAAGAACATGCAAGAATGGAGTCTAAACTTTGTCTCTGGTGCCTAGTCTGTAGATTAGTATTTGTTGGACACTGATACTTATGATTCATTGGTTCTCTTTTTTAGTTCTTATTCTTTGATAGCCTGATTTATTTTGCACAGTGGTCCACCATTTCATAGAATAATTTGTCTTTTCTGAAAGGGATCACGTGTTAAATTCTTTTTCTTTGTTTCTTTTTAGTATTGTACCACTATCTTTTAAAATTTCAAATAAAAGCATGACTGGAATAAAAGACAGTTAAATTACATCCACATGGATACTAATAAGCAGCCTCTAAAGTCTTAGCCAGTCGCCTAACCAAAACACAAAGCATATGGGAATGAAGGGGGCCTAAAATTGAAAAACAGAAATTCTGTACTTTGATTGTTTAGTCTGTGTGGTTGAGGGAACATGAGAATAGGGACAGGAGGGCAAGCATTGGAAGCCTGGTGCAATTATTTGGATGCATAATGATGTTAAAGGACCCCCACCTGCACGTGTAGACCAATATGGTATACATTTAGACCCCTGCTCTTCTAAAAGCTTCTATTCATGTTTGTTTCCTCCATATCTGTACATCTAAAAGGTCCAGGACCTGGTCCAACATAATTGCGAAGACTGAACAGCCTTAATCCTAGAATCACAGGAGATCACTAAGAGCTCAGAGGTACTTATGATCTTTCCAAGGCCCCTAGGTAGGGTGCAACAAGCCATGCAAAAGGAGTCATACAAAGTGGGAATGGCTGCAAGAGCCCCTCCACCTCACCGAGCCTGTTTGCAAAAGGCAACTGCATACGGCACTGACACCCAGCCTGCTCCAGGCTGAAACGCCCACACAACTGGATCACTCGTGCTTCCCAGTTTGTGCATTTCACTGAGGGACAATTATAGCTGGAAAACTGTGAAATTTTTCACAACTGCAATTTGCTATTTTTCTGCTTTCATTTCTACTCCGGCAGATAAAGTAAAAAAACTTTCCTTTTCAGAGCCCACATTTCTTTGCTCTGACACAGATTTTGGTATGTTGATGAAAAGACAACAGTTTTCTTTGTCCTTGCCCCACTCTAAGAGCAAGCATTCAAATCTGAGCTATCTTATCTGAGGTGAATACAGAAAGGACTGAGAAATTATGGTGTAACATGAAGTGATCTGATTTCCAGAGGAGAAGCAGGCCTCCACCTGCTGTGCTGTTCCATTGCTGCTGAGCAGTACATCAGGCAGCCAATCTGTATCAACAGCAGTAAGAAAGCAGGGCAATTACAAAGTGCTTTTCCCTGGTAGATCATAAAGGGATTGTCCCAGATGGGTAAATATATCCTCTGCTCACCAGGAAACAGAACTGAACAGAGTCTGGAATCATTTCAGTCTGAGAAGCAACAATGTCTTGCAGACAAAACACTGCTGAGCATCCCAGAAAGCTGGGTACCAAGACCTGATTGTAAGACCTGGGATAAACAATGTAGATTATTTTTTAAATGCTCACTAATTTTAATTCCTCAGATGGAGTCACGTTTTTCTGTATGCTTAATACATATTTCTTAAAGATGTTTGGTTTCATTGTATTTGATCCCCAGGCCCCTTTTTTTATCCCCAGGCCTCTTCACTAGGTTCACAGGCATGATTTTGTGGTAAGCAAGGTAAAATTTTTCTCTTGCATTTCATAGAAGTAGTGAAAAACTAATCATTTCTTGCTTAAATCTTTGAAAAATATATTTCACCTGAAGTAGGGAGCTGAATAAAGCAGCTCAGAAAATTAGAAGCCAGTGAAAACAATAGATTACAATAAAGAAAGCGACACAAACTTAACAACTGCAGTTCAGCAGAAGTCTTTGCTTAAGTTCAACAGATCCTTTAGTTTCAGTTTCTGGATGTATGTGACAAGATTATTTGAGTTGAAATAATTATAAAAACTTATGTGGGTTAATGCTCATTGAATTCAGATCCAGCCTGCAAAAAATTTCATACAATGGCAGAGCCTTTCCAAACAGATGTTTTATTTTAGTTTTACAAAACCAAGCTGTTTAATCTTGTGACACAATCTACAGTTCAGACATAAAAGGATTTGGCATAGATATGTATATATATGTATGTGTGTGTGTGTGTGTGTGTTTGTATATATATGTATATATGAGTAGACCTTAAGATATACTTAAAGTATTTTAGCACTAATATTCACATGCAGAAGAGAAATAGTAACAGGAGAATATAATGTAGTTTGTATGATAAACTGTACCCCATTCTACCTAGTGTTTCTTCAGCTGCAGCAATTTATTGTGTCCTTCACCAGCAGATATATATTTCCCTACAAACAGCTTATAAAACTTTTCTTGTTAACAGATCTCTCTAAGTGTTAAATGCCACCATATCTTTGAAGTGCCATTCCCTCTATCATTATAATAAAATAATTTTTGCCTGTGGATGGTTTGAATTGTCTTTGCTCTGTCCAAGTGTCTGAGACTGTTTAGATAAATTATGGTTTCTTCAGCTTCAGCAACAAGTGACTGCCCTATTAATTAAAGCCCTTCTGTTAAGCAAGTGGTCAGGTTAGACCATGGGTCCCTTGCTGCTATCATCACAGGGAGAAAAAGGAGCCTGAGTACTTACAACATAAAGTCAAGGTATGAAAAGAGAGGAGGTATGAAAGCAGAGGACTCCACTCTTAAAGCCCAAGTTGCACTGCTGCAACACAGGCAAATTCCTTGACACTTAGGCTATGGAAATGTGCCCATTCCCACTCTCATTCATACCTTCTTGCAAGCAAGATGCAAAGCCTCCAAAACATTAAAACTTCAGACTTTGAAAATAAACACTTAAAGACATTTCAGACCCAAAACAGATCTGAGCCAACATTGAAGAGGCCAAAAAGTGGGTTAAAGAAACCCAGTTGTTCACTTAACATAAAGGATTACAATGTTGGCATTGTTTTCTAAAACTAACATTTGCACAGAGAATTTTTCGTTCCACATCAAATGTGACAAATTTTAAATGCAGCCCATCACAATTCATGCTCAAGCCTGGACTGTTGCCACTTTTCCTGCTACAGAAGTAATGCTTTTAACTTTCATATACATAGATAAACACCAATACAACAACAGAGAAAGCTGAGGACAGGGCCTCCTTTCTGTTGCAAACAAACACACCAAGAATATTTCTTTGCTATTCTACCATATTAGACACAACCAAAAATTTATACAACAGCCGCAGGGAACATCTCCTCCTTCCCTTTTTGTGGGAATGAATCTCCTTCTCTGCTTGAAAATTATTTTAGAAGCATTTAATTTGTGAATATTTAAATTTTTCATGAGTAGACCTTTCAAAGTGAGATTCTGATAAGTTTTGCAAGAAATATGTATGCCTGTGAGATTTATGATTAAGGCAAGGCCCACAGAAATTAAATGAGATAACCAGCATAATGCTAGTTCATGGCTGAGCTAGTACTGGAACTTGAGAGTCCTGCTTTTGAGTTCTCTGATGTTAGGTTGTGTGGATTTGAAAAGATAGACATCTTGGACTCCCAGAGGAAAGTGCTCCAGACGAAATCAATCACTGTCAGAAGTGGGTGAGATTCCACTGAAGTCACGCCAGGGGTGAGTTGAGCAATTCTTCTTCAAAGAAGTTCATTGCATCTTATCTCCAGGAAGATATTAATGATATTAATGGCACATTTATGCAATGTAAGTTTCAACATGCAAATTATTAAGAGATTTCTTTTGGTTGTTTGCACTTGCTTTCAGACTGAACTATAAAGGGTTTGTCACTAGCCCTATAACCCACCCCAATTCTGTTGAAATCAGAGGTGAAACTCCCACTGACTGCAGTAGAAAACTTCTGAACTGTATAAACTTGGACAAAACCTGGAACAACCTGGTACTTGGTGATAGAGGTTTGCTGGGAAATTGAAAAAACAACAAGTAAAAGGATAAATATTTTTATCATCAAAGAATCATGGAATCACAGAATGGGTAAGGTTGGAAAGGAGTACAGTGGGTCATCTGTGTTGACAAAATGTAGGCTAATTGCCATCCTTTATTTAAGGATTGCCATGCATCTCTTTGTTCCCGGGATATGAGCTATCCTGCTTATCACACTAGGAAGCATTCCCAGCGCTTATATCTAGGGCATTTTGCCAGTGAGTAAGGAATGCATAGCTCTTCAGAGCAAGCTTCTATGCTGTTAACATGCCCAAAACCAAGCATAAGCACATCAAATAAGGCTTGGGAAGTTCATAAATAACTACAGACTCATGTCAGACAGTAACAAGATGAGTAACAACAGTTTGGTAATGGCCGACCATGAAAGAAAGCATGTGAGCAATCAAATTCACTTCTTTTGAGTTCTTGGTTTCCCAATCATAATGTTCAAGTGAGAGAGCCTGAGAGTAGTGGAGCACGTTGCAGAGGGCCCTTTACATCCAACCATCTGTACTCCTCTTCCCCTCCTCCCATACTCCTTGGAGGTGTTAGCCCGTAGGAATGTGGACCCTGTGGCATTGCCAGAAAACAGTAGCCATGTTACTGCCTATATTCATAATACACTAT
Organism: Corvus kubaryi; assembly: GCF_017639235.1. Lineage (NCBI taxonomy): Eukaryota > Metazoa > Chordata > Aves > Passeriformes > Corvidae > Corvus > Corvus kubaryi. The sequence continues at coordinate 7,450,455 of NW_024580666.1, read as the reverse complement.
TATAAAAATAGACAGTAGCTAAGCAAGACATTTTGTTTTACACTCTGTAAGTGAAATGTTAGGTCCCATTCACTGCTTGTGTCTCTCTGTGCCCCCTATGGAAGAATGAAAATCCACAAGACCTATATAGATATGAACTTCACCCCTTCCTCTTCCATCCAAACAGTTCCATTCATCACAGGCAGCTTGCTCCCATTTCACACACAGCAATGCTCAGAAGAAAATTCTCCTCCCAGGACATGCATCAATGCAGACTCACCGACCGGCTGCTTACTTTGACCACATCAGATTCCTCCAGATCTGGGAGAGACCAAAGTGAAAGCAGCAGCAGCAGCAGCTGTCTGCCCCTCGATTCACAATGGAGGCAACCTCTGTAAAAGTCTCCTTTAAAAATATCTCGAGGAGTTTACCACACTTGCATGATGAGCAGAGAACTCCGTGTGTAGATGCCTTCACATCAGACAATTACTACCAAATGTACTTTTTCTTCCTGTAATGTGATGGGAAACAGTTCAGTAATTAAAGAGCAGGCCGAAGGGGATATTTTTTAGTAACTTGATAGCTTTACAATCACTGAATTATCTGCCAGGAGTAAGTCGCACACACGTGTGGTTATAATTGGAGTAGCTGTGATTATCCCAATGGGAAAAACAGTTCCACAGATCACATGGGGTGTTTATTTGTGTACACATGTGTCCAACAGAGAAACAGCAGTGCAAGGGTCAGCACACCGTGGCAACCTACTCCATGGTCCACATCTTTGCTCTCTGTTTCCATCCTGGATCACCCCACACACACAGCCCTATACAACACAAGGCTACGCAGGTGTGAGCATGTCCCTTTTGCCAGGTGTGTTTTACAACTCTCCACAGGTCTGTGATCCCCACTGGTGCAAGGCCAGGAAGCAGTGCAAAGGGAAGGGGATGAAAGGAGGGCTGGGAAAGGGGTGCCGAAGCTCCCAGGAATGTAAACATTAGATGGGATAGGGATAAAAGGCTTCTCCCCTGCCGTTATTCCCTCCATTCCAGGAAGAAAAAGTACCTCTGTGTCCTGTTTGCCACAAGGTAATTGCAACTTTGTCCAAACATAAAAGTCAGGAGAGGAAGCAGGAGGCATGACCAGGGCAGTGATTGTCCCCCTGTACTCGGCACTGGTGATGCCACACCTCGAGACCTGTGTCCAGCTCCAGGCCCTTCAATACAAGAAAGACATTGAGGTGCTGATGCGCATCCAGAGAAGACGGTGAAGGGTCTGGAGAGCAAGTCCCACAAGAAGCAGCTGAGAGAGCTGGGGTTTTTGAGCCAGGAGGAGAGAAGGCTCAGGGAAGACCACATCTCTCTCTACAACCACCTGAAAGGAGGATGTAGCCACATGGGAGTCAGCCTCTTCTTCCAGGCAACCAGCGACAGGAGAGAGGACATATGCAGCCTCATCCTGCACCAGGGAAGCTTCAGGTTGGACATCTTCCTCCTGGAGAAGGTTGTTAAGCATTGGAACGGACTTTCTGGAGGAGATGGTGGAGTCACTGTCCCTGGAAGTATTCAGTGAACCACTGGATGTGGCATTTGGTGCCATGATCTAGTTGACAAGGTAGCGATGGGTCACAGGTTGGACTCGATGATCTCAGAGGTCTTTTCCAACCTAACTGATTCTGTGATTCTGTGATCCTCTGGACACAGAGATCACGCAACTGCTTGGCACAGTTGTCTGTGACAGGCAAAGACACAAAAGGGGACAGAGCAGCCCTCTGCTATTCTGAGCAGTTACTCACTAGCTATTTTCTAGACCCTAAATAGCATCAGCCACAGAAAACACAGGCCTGTCCTACAAACCCCTGGCTGTCATATTCCTACTTCTTGTACCAAGCACAGACACAGGAGAGGAAAGAAATCAGCCAGAATTCATCTCGTTGGTGTCTTTCCTTTCCTTCTTCTCTTCTCCTTTTATTACCCAAAACTGTAATTCAGCCACTGCTCTGAGAAACTTGGAGCTTCTCTCCAAGAAGATGGTGGTAATATTTTCTTAGCATATAAAGAGTTTTCCTACAGAACCTGGCAGCTTTTAGGTAACCTACAGAACACCTTACAGCTGCAGACAGAATTGTCTGGGAAGGCTGCAGTTTAATTCAGGCAGTCAGCAAGCTGGCTGGCTGCATATGGACTTGAAGCACATATGCATGGATAATGCACTATCCAGATGTTTCAAAGACTTTATGCATATAGAAAACAGACATATTTTATACATATATACATGCTGTATATGTACATACATCACCCATACAAATATATGTATATAACACACACTTTACATTGGTAAATAGATGGAATGATGGAAGGAATTCAAAACTTACTGCAGTTGATTGGGAATACCCTGAGAAAACGTATATACAGGCTGTTCTGTACAGGTTACGGAGTCTCCCACCTTGGAGATATTTGAAAGCCATCTGGACATGGTCTTGGGCAACTGGGTCTGGGTGTCCCTGCTTGAGCAGAGGAGCTGGACCAGATGAACTGAGACCAACCTCAACCATTCTGTGGTATTTCTTATTGAAAGCTGTATTAATGCCATTCTATCTGCGTGTGAACTCCCAGCCTAACTTACAATTCTTACTGTGTAAACATTTCTTTTAGTTCATGACATTATCCACAGGTTAGTTCTTTTTTCTCACTGTTAGGGAAACTGAGGCCCTGAGAAACTAAGTGGCTTGCACTGGCTTTGCACATCAAACCAGAGCAGAGGCTTGCCCCAGGCCTCTGTTCCACACCAGCTGCCAAGGCTAGAAGTCATAACTCTCCAAGACTTCTTGCTGCTTACTTGTTTTCCTCCTCCTTATTTGCAAACTACTTGGGAAAACAAATGCTTCTACATTTTTTTGGAGCCAGCTGTGCCCTTGGTGGCCACGCTGACACCTTCAGGATGTCATTGCCGAAAGTGTTGGTTAGCCCCCTTTGGGGAGGAGCTTTGATAAAACGCACTTGTGCTTGAACATACGAGTGCTTTTGAGAACCTGAGTCTAAAATTTAGTGAATGCTTTGAACAACAGTCAGCTTTGTAATGAACAAAGAAAAATTGCCTGTAGTGTGGGTATTTTTGAGATATCTGCAGAACACCAGGACTGTCACACCTGCAATTCAAGATCAAGATTGAAAGTGGCTGCTCTAATACCACACTGAGAAATAACCAAACTTAGCACAAGAATGAGACTGGATACAAGCTGAGCAAAGGACTGCTACAAAAACCCAGGGGCACTGTAAAACAGGGTCATACTTGCAATTTATGTTCGGCCATTTGTGTATCTAAGGCACATTGCAAGAGACCCATCACCAAATACAAACACTGAACAAAACCATGAAAGAAAATTTCCCACCTGCGCCCTCAAGGCAACACTCAAGTTCCACCAAGCCCAGCTGGCCACTCGGCTCAGATGTGGTCGGAAGGGCAGGAGGGCTTCCTCCTCCCCTCACTAGGGAACAGACCTATTTTTAACAGGGCTGCCTGGAACAGGTTCAGTTTCCTACTCTTTGTCCATCCCCTGCTGCAAAAGTTTGCCAAGTGAAATGAAGACCACGGGCAGTGCTCTGTAAGGGATGAAAATGCCATTTCCCGAAGGATGTTATTAACCTGGAGAAGCATTGGCCCCAAAAGGGCTACAAGAAGAATAAAAACCAAGAAAGTAGCTCCCAGGTGCATTAGATGCTACTTGAGACTTTTAAACACAAGCTTGGCGGATCACATTACTCCATTTTTCAGTTTGGAAATGAAATCTGCTTCTCTAGACAGTTTATAAATAATTGCCAGAACTTCCATTTTCTCTGAGAAATTAATCAAAGTTCAATTTCAGTCTGACAAAATATAAGCAGTAATGAACAACACACTACATGCATTTAAATTTTTCCAGAAGTTTTCTTTTGTCTTCAGCAATTGAAATCATTATTTCTCTGACCAGTTGCATGGTGCTTCACAGGAAGAAGATACAAGAAGGGCATTTTTTGCCCAGATTGCAACAGATTTTCAATCTGCTGGTTTAGCTGTTTGAGGTGGTTTTCTCTTTCTTAAGTCACAATATCACAAAGCCACTGTGCAAACAACAGAAGGTTTAAACAACATTTATGAAGACATTTTTGCCACACCCATTTTCAGGGTATTTGAGTGCCATGAATGGATGGCAGTGCTGCAGAGGGTCTGGATGGCTGCCCATAGGCTGCATGAAGAAATACCTTTGACCCCTGCTGTGCTTCCAGATGAATGGCATCAACACATGAGCACTAGCTGTTCCAGCTGGTGTTTCCAACAGCCTCACCCAAAGCCTGATCCACCCCTCGCTCTGGTCAATGGCAAGACCCCAGCCAAGCTCCCTGAGAGCTGGACCCGGCCCTCAAGCTCTGGCTGCAGCAACGGCACCATGAAATTTGTGGTTGTAGTAAAGTAATTTTACACAGAGAAGTTCCTCTTTGCCTCTGAGCAATCAAATCACAAGCACATTTTAAATGCCAGAAGCGAGTGGGGAAACAAGAAGGAGAGAGCTTATTTTATGAAAAGCCATTTGCTATGTTTGAGGTCTTTACATCTTTTTTTGATTTTTTTTTTGTCTGGGATGGCCCAAGCTCTGCAGAGTCTACTCTTACATTGTTTTATATCTTTATTTCCACCTACTTCTTAAACCATTCTAGGAAAACTAAAAAAAACCTTATTCAGATAACCAACTTCATTTCTGTGAAACCAGCAAGTCTATTCTAGCAGATGGGCTCTCTGTTTTTATGTGCATGCACATCTCTTTGGGCATCTGAAAAAAAAGAGAGAAAAGAGCCTACCGACAGTGGCCACAAAAACTTCATTTTACTATGCTTGGTCTATATTTTCTATGTTTGTTACCAGGTAGCAGGACTTCAACATGTGCATTGTGTCTTTGATGACCAAAAGAAATTCATTTCCAAAACATACGCCTCAGACTAGTTACCTACCTAAACATGGAAAAGCAATAAAGGATAGACCTCTGTGGTAATCTGCACCATCTCAGAGCCTTAGTTTTCAGGACAGCATTACCACAGGTACATGTTTGACAAAACCAAACACAGATCCAGCACCCCTTAAAAAAATCATAAAATTCCACTGGCTTCAGTAGCTGCACTGAAGAGCAAGTTAGGTGAAGGTGAATTAGTCTGCACAATTTGGGAGCCAAACTTGTAGAAAATATTGCCAGAGGTTCTCTCAATTACTCCTTTAAATAGAGAATACGAAAAAAATCAGTAGGTTAAACACCTTATTCTAGATATGTAAAACTGATAGAGGATGTAATGGATAAACCCCATTATTGCTGTATCCCATAAACTATGGAGTTTTCGTCCAGATTGAAAGGAGAAACAAACCAATTGCCATTTCTTTTACATGGTCAAACAGATTAACTTCTCCTTCAAGCAGATGAAGCCAAAATAAGAAGCCACATAGTGAATATTTCTCTGTATCAAAGAGATTCCAGGCTCATCTTGTGGATTCTAACTCAAGCTAGATGTGTAGAAAAACTTCTCTCTACTTATTTTGATCAATTTGCCATGGGCAATTCACAAACAGAAATCTGACAGACGCTTGATTCTTTGCGAATTAGTCACTCCTTTCCAATAAATCTTTACGTCCCTTCTTTTTAAAAACATAATATAGCCATTAGCAAATCATAGCTGTGCTGCCCCATCCTATTCTTCTCCATAGCATAAAATGTCCCACACACTCACTGTCTCCATTCTTTCCCATCCTCTCCCTCTTTTAAGCATCTTTCACCACCAGATTGGCATTGGCAGCCAGCCAACCAGTCGGCATTTTACCTAGACAAGTGCTATGCTGATTTGCCTAGATCTTTGAAGTGTCACACAACAAGTCCAACAAGTTAGTTTTCCTCCTATTTTAATACTTTTTGCAGAGGGCCTCAGCCACAAAGTACATTTCCCATCAGGTTTGGGGTTTGGGTTTTTTTGTTTCTAAACAGTTCCTTTCTGTGCAAACTTCTGCTGACGACTTCCTTTTTGAAATGCTTTGACCTCTATGGTATTTTTGAGAATATGCATGAGAGATGCCTTTGTGAATGATATTACATCATACTTAAATGAATGATATTACATTATACTTAAATATATTACATTATACTTACACCCCAGGAACCCCAGTTCAGAAAGTCATGGTTGGATTGGTTAATGCCATTTTTAATGAGTACTGATGTGACATGCTGCCTAGATCAAAGTGCAAGGAGCTGTTATTTGTCACTGTTTCCCATTACAGCACATTTGGAAGTGGGACACGGTAATGAAACAAGTAGGACTGGGTATATTTTTTTTAAATAACATGCATCAGGCTGATAAAACACATAGCCTTAAAATGACAAAAAATAAGAAAAAAAATAAATACAAGAAAAAAAAGTATAGTTTGTGCTGGTTTTTGCATGTTCTCCCATATCTGAACCCACTGGGTATTGATTTCATTTTATTTCATTACCACATCTGAAGCTTCACTGATAGTAAATCACCAGCAGAGACTAATTTACAGAGTTGTCCAATGGAGCAGTAAAGGCATTGCCCTTTCCTCTTATGAAAACTGCTTGTGATGCTGCCATGGGGGGCTGTCACTTCCCAGGGGAGAAACCATGACCTTCTGGGATAACTGCCTTTTGGAAGAAATAATTTTTTGCAGGCGATTCTCAGCCTCATCTTTTTGCAGATTATTATGCTGCTCTATCTGGGGATGGTAAAACAGGTTTTGCCTATAAGAAGCCTCTCCTTTTGCATGTTGCTGGTTTTACACAATTACACTTCCAAACTCCTAATCCTTCACAGTGACACTGGCCTGCCTTTTATATTCAGGTAAATAGCAGGAGAGTTCCTACATGCCATATTACCCATGTGCATGTCAAACACCTGAGACCCTTCAGGCTGGCTTCTTCCACCAGGCAGGACTCCTTAGTAATAACCTGGTGCTCACAGCCAACAACAGGGTAATCTGCTTTCCCCCACACACTGCCTTTCCCTTCTCCTTGTAACGCCCATTTGCACACCCAGCATTATGCTACTGATAACCCCAACAGGGACTTCTTTTAGGGGAGGCAATCAGCATGCACAGATCTGAAGTACATCACAGGTGCTCAAGATTCAGAAATGCAGATGCTTGTACTGTATTTTGAGTGGATATTGTTGTTTTCCTCGCTCACTGCATCTGACTCACTTACTGAACCTGCAGATAAAGAAAAACTACTTGGGTGTCTCTGCCATTGTGGGATTGTTAAAAGTGGCAGTTTGATCTGGATTTTGATCTGGCAATTTGAATTTTGATCTGGATACACAACGCTTTTTCCAAATGCACTGCGTCTACAGCATGAATCACCTCCCTTCACACGCTCGCCTGACAAACACCTCTGTGGCAACTACAGGAGAAGACAATGAGCAACCAATGTGGGGTAAAGGCATTTTTACAGCCTTAGCCAGCATTACTTGATCATGTTCATAGACGCCTGCTTCTTGAAGGACGTTGCTTTTCTCTGTCCATGTCTATCCAGGTCATTGAAAGGATTTTTGATCACTACAGGCTTGTACAGACCGCCACCAAGTGCTCTGGAAACCATCCTTTCTGGCTGGAAGGACATTTGTGTGAAGGCGCAACCATAACCCTGGGAATCCAAGGCACTGGAGCACTAACTCTGACTCACCACTTACGTGCTTCTGTCTCAGTTTCCTCCCTATATAACTGAGGAAGATTAAGCTTATTCTTCCCTCTCAAGGGACTTGGAAGGAATCAATGTTGTTTGTATTTCTTTTTAAGCATGCAGCGTGTAAACACTTTAGCTCAGTTAAGCTGTTCAAAACACAGTTATGTTGATTTTCTCAACATTTCCTCCAATTTGTTACACATTCTTTGCCATGAGGCCCTACAGCTGAGCCCACAAAGACCAAACACAAACTGGAAAATATGATGTCCCTATCCAGAGGACATCACAAATTAAAAGTCCCATGATTAAACTCAGGCACAAGTCACTCACAGGTACATTAAGTCTGTGCGTGTTTGCAAGGCCAGGGCCGAAGGCTAGAGAAAAAAGCAAAACTAATCAACAGACATGGGGGAATGCGTGCAGGAGAGCGCAGCACCAAAGACATCGTTGACACGCATTTTTAGCTTGTAAAATGCCTGATTTACATGGAAAGCGGTAACCACACAAAGGTTTCTTTTCGAGGAGAGGACGCACACCAACTTTCTTCCTCTTCAGCTCATGGCCGCGACGGCAAACTCCCACTTCGCACCCCCAGCGAAGCGGGATCCCGGCCCCGGGGGCCGCAGCCCAGCCGGCACCTCCCTGCCCGCAGCCGCGGAAGGACGGACCACCCCCGCACGCTCTCCCACGCGATCTCCAGCCCGCCACGTGCACATCCCACCCGCCGCCCGACGGCAAACCCCCGGGATGCCCGGTGCCCACACAGCGCGACGCCCGCTCTGTCCCGCTCCCGCCCCGCAGATCCGCCCGGCGGGTCCCGAGCGCCCCTTCCCCAGCCGTGGGAGCGCCGCCCGGCGCTGCCGCCAGCCCGGAGCCGCCCCCTCCCCGCCCCGGGAGAAGTCCCCACCTCCCGACCACTCCTCCTCCTCCTGCTGGAAGGGGAAATATGAAGCGGAGCCGTCCCCGCGCTGCGCGGAGACGAGCGGGGACGCGGCGGAGGCGCGGGCGTCCTCGGGCACCGAGCGGCGGCGGCCGAGCCGGAGCCCTGCCGGGTCGGCGGCGCGCGGGGCGGGAGCCCTGAGGAGCGGCGGCGGCGCCGGCCCCGGAA
>NW_024580666.1:7410939-7441263 GCF_017639235.1 Corvus kubaryi | reverse complement strand
CCCCCGGTGGCGCTGAGGCGCGGGCGGCGCGGCGGGAGCGGCGGCGGCCGGAGCGCAGGAGCGGGCAAGGAGTGCTGCGAGGCGGGGAGATGTGCGCCCCGTACGGCAGCCTCATGCGGTACCTGTTCCCAGCCCTGCTGCTGCACGGTGAGTGCGGGGCCGGCGCGGCTGCCGGCGGGGCTCGGCCCGCGGCGCGTCCCGAAAGGCGGCTGGGGTGCGAGGGGGCCGCAGAACCTCTCTGGCGGGGGCAGAGGGGCGCGGGGCGGGATGCGCTCTCCCGTCGTGGCCGCGGGCGCTGGGTCCCGCCTGCCCGGGACAGAGGTTTGGCGGGGGATGGGAAGCGGGCAGACCCCCGTGTTAGTGACACCCCTGCGCAGCACGCGTGGGAGCGGCGGCCGCCGGCGTGGGTAAAGCCACGGCGAAAGCGCCCCGCTCCCAAGTGTGCCTCGGCGGATTGCGTTGCAGCCTGGGACTGCTTGGATGGAGCAGTTGGTCCGGGCACCTCGCACCAAGTTTCTTTACGCACCTCCGGGCAAGAGCTGGCCCTGCCGAACTCCGGCGCGTTTCGCCGAGACACCCTGCGGGGCCCGCGTTCCACCTCTTCTCAGGAAAAGTTTTTTGCCGTGCATGTGTTATCTGGGAAGCCTTCGGTAGCAACACCGGGTCTTGTGCCCAACTAAAACTGTTTTGCTGCAGAGCACAGAGATTCTGGGTGTTACTACACACAGTCCTGCTTTGACAGTCTCTCAGTTTAACCCTGGACTGACATCTCTCTGAAACTTCACAGTAGGCAAAATTTTAGTGAGAAAAGCGTATTTAAACTTAAAAGTTCGGCTTGTAAATCCATTTTTAGGCCCTTAAATAGATAACCCATCTTTCCAGAAAGCCAGTGTTCTTGAAGAGAAACTTCTCAAAAGGAGACAATTTAATGAGCTGCTTAGGTATGTCTAACATTTGGCAGCCAGATTTGAGAAATCTGGGTATGATATCCTCCTGAAAGTGTGACTCAAGCTACTCGGTTACAGCATCATTTTGAAGAGTGTTCCTAATTCTGAACTTCTTTGTAGCATCCAGCGTCCTTCAGTTAAATTTCTTAGGACCCCAAGCTTAGTGGTAAAAAGAGGACTTTTTTTAACTGTTAAAACGCAAGTGACCTACATGCATTCAGTGGGAGATCTGTGAGCTGGGGTTAAGGATTTCAAAGCTATTTCTGGGGTTGATTTTGTGAAGCAGGGATTGTCTCTCTCTGTGTTTGTACAAGTGCTAAGCACACACTATGGTATTTAATAAATAATAAAGAGGATGGGCTTCTGATGGTATATTTTGTTTTGACAGAGTAGGAGACTGATCCCCAGGAGGGGGTTTTATACTCTTCTCACAGCTCAGCTACGAGATCCGGAGAGTGTAGAAACATGCTTAGCTGAGCCAGACCTGACAGGACGCCAGAGGTGTGCTTTAAACTCTGTGATCTGAGATGTAAAAGTTGAAATGGGAGACTTGAAGTTAGAGGGTAAAGAGAGGAGGTGTAATTGCAGGGTTGGACTCCCTGGCTCATCTGCTTGGAATTACAGAGCAGAGCTGAATGCTGGCTGGAGCAGGAAACAAATCAGGGCCAGTGATCAGATCAAAACAGCAGCTGCCAGAAGAGGATGATGAAGGAAAGTCATCCATTTCTTCCATCTGCAGTTATATTTCACTAAATAACGTAAACCTAAGTTCTTGTAGAAAGATACAACTCGCTGCCTTGTATATGAAGACAAACATCTTGGTAATGCAGCAGTGCAGAGTTTGGATCAGAGTTTCAAGTTTGGAAACTACTGCCCTTTTACAAACTTGAAAATTCTATCAGTGGCATATAACGCACTGAAATGTAGCTCATGGAAATGTATTTACCCTGTTGGCTTTAACTTGGTCTAGAGCTTTTCGTTCCATGCCATAAAGCCCATAGAAGCATCCTTTGATCAGCAGCTATCCTGAATTGCTAATGTGTAAGAATAACCAGCAATCCCAGGGGATTGCAGTGCTAAGCCTCTTTGCAGCATGCCATGTTTTCTTTTTGCATTTCTATTGCATATGGCAATTTAAGGGTTAAAAGTGAGTGAGTGTGGGTGGGTGGTTGAGGATTTTTAGGACTTAAAGCTTTGTGACACAAGTTAAAATGTCCTGTTAAGGCTAAAGCTTCTGCTTTCATTACATTAAGAAGTGCCTACTTTAACGTCACTGAGTTGAAATTTGGAAAAACTGGTCTTCATTAATCAAAATAAAACCTATACATGTACAGTGTCACAAAAAAAAAAAGGGAAAAAAGGTTTGCAGCTGGAAGTTGTCCATTATCACTGTTTTCTTTGCTTAGACAAAAAGCCACAGAAGTTTCAGATGTCAAATACTAAGATCATTCAACTCCAAAAAACCTGAATCATAAGAGCTACATTCAAGTGGATTCAAAACAAATTTGGCTACTTTCTTTTGTAAACATAACCTTTTTTTTTTTTTTGTAATAAATACAGATGCTAAAAAAACACTTTAGTGTATTTCTGATTATGCTACTGTTAGAGTGATGAGCTAGAAACTTTAAAACAATTAGTTGATAACGTCATGGAAGTGGTACTAATAAAGATGATGAAAACAAGACTGATAGGCTTTTCAGAACAAAACTGTTCATGCTTTTAAAAGTCCTCTGGCAAAACTGTTTATGCTTTTAAAAGTTCTCTGGCAATGTTGCTTAAATTAGTTACATAGTAGTGTTTTATTTCAAAACTTTTTCAGGAAAATAGTAAGTGAATGCATCAGGAGATATAAATACCCATAGCCATAAAATGAACATATATTGTGCTCTGTGCTAGAGGCACATGTGATCTGTTTCCTCAGTTAAATAATGCATTTAAAAATCTGGAAGACAATAAAAAGATGGGAAGACACACTGCTCAGTGTAAGACTTGGAGAGTTAGAAGATGGACTAAATTTCATGTACAATTTTGTTAGTGTAAATTCCATTTCACTCGTCTTTGTAGCTCGGCTGTGGGCTAGCACAGTGATAAGATGTCGATGTCATCAACAGAAAGGACAGTTTTTCTGTGCTTTGTACAGTGTCTGAGAAAGTAGGCTGGCACACCATGGGACCCAAAAGTGGCCTCAACCACACTGGAGGCAAATACCTTCAGCTGTTCAAAGCAAGGGTAATACTTCATTAGTGAGGTGAATATTTAGGGCTGATAGAGGGTAGGATTATATGTAGTGAGTTTGTTTAGCACTGTCTTCACCCAGACAGAAGTCCCGTGGGAGTTGGGGGCAGTTCTGCATGAATAAACCCCAGTGCCAAGGTGTGGGTGCAGGCAGGATGAAGCAGATGTCTCTGACAGAGAGCAGATGTTTCTTTCAAAGAGGGCAAGACCAAACTACCATTGATATTGAACTGCACTGACATCCAGCGCTGCACCCACTCCTGTCAGTGTCCTCCTTCCCACTGCCCTGAAAGAAGATAGGCTTTAACCCTTCAGGGTTTCATAAAGAAGCCCATGCTCTGGGCAGTGCCATTTCACCTTGCACAGGTAGCAGCAGCCATCTCAATTAAGAACTTCAGCTAAGCAGAGGTTATGGGCTGTGTAACTGCTTGGCACCTGGTTCTCTGACCTCTTCCAAGATAGGACACTGAATAAGGACCAAGCTGTAGGGTAGCAGGGGACCTCCGTGCTGGGCCTGTCAGCTTTGAGGGAGTTACTGTTTAGCTGTCCCATCTAAACATCTTTGGATCCCTCCTCAGGATCTTCTGTGCTCTAAAGCATTCATTTTGCCTCTCTTCGAAAGCTGCACTTGGAAACTCTGTGTGCACAAGAGAGGCAACAGATACATGTGAAAGGAAGTCATTGTCCTGTCTGCTTCCCTGGCCATAAAACCCGGCTTTCATTTCCCAACCCTTTTGTTTGTAGTAGCTAATTTAGGCCCCAGTCTTGCGAGGACTCTTTTGAAGTTTCAAGTGCAGGGAAAACACTGGTAAACACAGCTCGTGGCTTGGTAACAGGACATTATATTCTCCATGGCAATTATGTAAGCTTGCACTGGAACTAAAAGCCTGTCATAGGTGTTATCTGACACTATCCCACATCAAGAAAGAGCATAATCCAAATGTCTATTTATTTAATTGTGCAGGGCAACTGCCCAGATAAGGAGAGCTATAAAGTTAATCCAGCCAATTATTCTTTATCTGTTGTAAGGTTTTTCCAGTTTCAAACAAGTTCTAACTTGAAAAGAGGTTGCTGCAGGAGTAAAGCATGAATGTTAAAATGTTTCTTCATCAGAGATGAAGCCATTGCTTGTTTTGAACTTATGCTATCACTCAAGGTTGTTTTACTTCATAATAAAATTTTGTTCTTCTGTATTTACATCACTAGAAAATTTTAAAAAGGGAAAAAAATGTTAAGCAGTTCCTGCTGAGCAATGCCAGTCTAAATCCAGGTTTGAATCCTACTTTGAGGTAACATCTCTTCTCCCATCTAGCAAAGGATGAACCTGCTGAACACCTGGTAGCTTTGAGACTGGTTTGAAGCGCTACCCTGGGACATGTTTGAAGCCGTGGTTTAGATTCTGGTGGAGACATTCATTAAACTGATAAAATCTAAACAGTTTAAGATTATTTGCCTTATACTTCAGCAGTCTGGCACAGCTGTGAACAGAATTTCAGGGTGTTTAGGCACAAATTAAATTAAAACTATCTGTGTTCAAGCACAACTCTACTGATTATCTTTGTTGCAATTGTACAGTATTTGCATACTATTTTTCAGAAAACCAAAACATTCATTCTAGCAGCTTGCAGTTTTTTGCAGAAATGTTGGCGGAGAGCTTTGTCATAACCATTTTTGAAACACGTTTGGGTAACGGGCTGCCAACAGTTTGCCCTTTTAAGATTTGTGTTTTACTTGCAGCTATGTGCAGAAATCTTTGAAGAACTTGAAAGTAACCTATCTTCCCTTAACAATTATTTTTATCTTGAATGGTTGTTCCCACATCAGATACAGGTTTATAGGTGAACATGAGAGCCTGAAGCCCTCTGTCTGGTGTGGTGCGTGCTCTTATCCACGTCTTCCTGGCATGGCAGCTGTACAGGCCTCCACTTTCCCACTCAGATGGATGTTGAATCCTGCCCCTGTAAAGTGTGATCTGGGATCACAGGCCCTCAAAGATCTGAGGGTCTGGGCAGGGATCCCCAGTGAGCTGTAGCACCTCTTATGTTATATTCAATTCGTTTCATGCTAAAGCTGTGTCACTGCTAGGGCTTGGTTTTGAAAGGGAAGCTGGATATCAGCTCATCATAAGATGCTTTTGTTTTGCTACCTGGTATTTCAGGTGGATTCTGGAATTTTCCTTCTCCTTTTGGACTTGCTCCTTTGTGAAAACATACGCTGTGGGGTAGGGGATACAGTCATACGATCTCTGGTTGTGGTGCAGCTAAAGGGAGAGCCAACCAGAGGCTTCACAAAATTATTGTCATTGGTCTCATGCAAAGATCTTTTGTTTGTTTGTTTGAAGTCTGTCACACTTTTGAGTAGTAACATAGTGGGTGGTTTTATATTTTTCAACAAGTGGGTAATATTCCTTCATAACACACAAAAATTCAAAGTCAGTCAGAGAGAGGGTCTGAGATATTCTCAGCTGAGTCTGAGATACTCAAGTCATGGAGATACTGAAACCGACCATCTGTCAGTGCTGTGAGAATAGCAGACTTGGATCTCTCTGAATGAAAGTAATGGCTCCAACTATGTTGCAACTGCATCTACTCTCCAAAGTGGGCTTCTAAAGAGTCATGAAATTCTTTTCCCAGTTTTGTGAATGCATGTTTTAACCCTGAGCCTTTCCAGCAATGTCTCGTTTAACATGGCCAAATGGATCTTTTAAAATAAGTGACATCATCCCTGCAGGACCTCAGTTTTGCAGAACACCTCGTGTGCACTGCCAAGGGTGAAGCAGGGGGAATCTGCACTGCCTCTGAGCACTGCTGCAAGGGAAAACACAGAAGGTGGTGTTTGATTTACTGCTCTGTTTGGGAAGCGTATTACTGGTCTTGGTGTTTGACCTGCAGATGGTACAAGAGGAAGTTACATCTCCTTTGTATGGTAGTTATATCTACAGGTGTATGTAACTACAAAAGTGTTGAAATGACGACTTTGTAAGGAAGAAGTTTGTACTAAATTAATTATTTCCTTGCTCCAGCAAGGCAAACATAGGTAAAGGTCCCATCGCTGTCTCTTAATTCTCTTCTGTATTTCATATTCTGATATTCTGGTCCTGTGATGTTGTTTAGCATTATTGAGAGCAGCCCCAGGGAGAAAGACTTGGGGGTGTTGGTTGATGAGAAGCTCAACATGACCCAGCAATGTGCGCTCAGAGCCCACAAAGCCAACCATGTCCTGAGCTGCATCCAAAGCAGCGTGGCCAGCAGGGCAAGGCAGGGGATTCTGCCCCCCTGCTCTGCTCTGGTGAGATCTCACTTCAAGTACTGTATCCAGCTCTAGGGTCCCCAGTGTAAGAAGCACGTGGACCTGCTGGAGCAAGTCCAGAGGAGGCCACGAAGATGCTCAGAGGGCTGGGGCACCTGTCCTATGGCAACAGGCTGATAGAGCTGGGGTTGTTCAGCCCAGAGAGGAGAAGGCTTTGGGGAGACCCTAGAGCACCTTCCAGTACCTAAAGAGGTCCTACAAGAGACCTGGAGAGGGACTTTTTACAAAGGCATGTAGTGATAGGACAAGGGAAACGGCTTTAAACTGAAAGAAGGGAGGTTTAGATTCAATGTTAGGAAGAAAATCTTTGCTGTGAGAGTGATGAGGCAGTGGAACAAGTTGCCTAGGAAAGTTGTGGATGCCTCATCCCTGAAAGTGTTCAAGGCCAGGTTGGATGGGGCCTTGACGAAGCTGGTCCTGTGGAAGGTGTCTCTGCCCATGGTCAGGAGGAAGTGGAACTGGATCATTTATAAGGTTTCTTCCAACCCAAACCATTCTGTACGTGTGTTTTCTACATTTCTCCCCGAGTCTCTGCAGCCTTCATTATGTTCTCATGCCTCTCTTAACTGCCTGAATTTGTTCTTGCCTTCTTTTGTCACAGTTGGAGGGACAGAGTCCCAAACAAATACCCTCCTTCCTCTAGGGCTGTCGATGCAAATCTCCCTTGCTTTCCCTGGTTGCAGTTTGTCATTTGCAAGTTACAGACAGAACTACACTAATGTGACATGGAGGGCTGAGACACAGTTGCTTTTGAGCTGTATCAAGGAAAAGACACTGTATAATACCACATAAAGTTTGACTTCTTTTCAAAAACTCCTTCTTTTCATTATTTCCTTCAGGGAATAATTGGGAATGTCTGATGTGGTTACTGCATTTTCTTCTTTGATATGTGCACATACAAGATGGTGTCCTCCCACAGAAGGATTTTCGCTTTAAGAAATTAAATCCCCGAGTATGTCTAAATGAATAAATAATTTCTAAATGCATCTGTATTCATGAATTATATCACATGAACGAGGCAAAATACGACTGCTTAAAAGCAACTAGTACAATAAATATGCCTTGGAAATAGCAAGTTGAACAATTTCAAAACCTCCTCATGAGGGCAGATTTCAAATGTTTAACAACTTCCAAAGGAAATGTGAATTTTCAAAGTCTTTTTTCAGTGTGAGATAATTTGTTTGCAGGAGGCACCATGTTGAAAGTTAGCACTGGTGACTACAATCTCTGCCATGTACCTTGCAGGCTGTACATGGACATGAAGCACAGACCCAACCTAGTAAATCCTCCCTCTCCAAAGATGTAGTCAGCTCAAGCAGAGCATCACCCTGTCATGGCCATCCCATTTCTGGCTGCAGAATGGGAGTTGTTCAGTGCTAACAGGAGTAACTCTGCTCAGCAATGTAGAAATACCTGAGAAGCCTTGACTTCCAGAAAGGGAGAAATACTGAGCCCCTGAAAATCAGGCTTCTGTAAGGGCATCTCAGGCAGTATGCTCAAATATCAAAGTATCCCTAGTATTTATTACCCTATAGAAAGCAAGACCATAAATTCTCATTCACATTGAAGAATTGTTTGTAAGCTGCAACATAACAAAGCAAACAGATTTTCCAGAAAAGATTTTGTGAGGTTGTATTCATTAACCTCATTAAATCCTGGTGTTGTTCAATGGTGGGCACTGTTTAGGTTAAGGTATTTATTGTATTCTTTCTGATCATTTTTTACCCTGTCTCCTGGATAAGTCCTTGCTTCTGTTTAGCTTAGGAATTGCTGGTTTTTAATGGTTGACATGTATTTATAATTTTGGCAGTGCCGTTTCCCCAGGTGTTACCCAAGTTTCTTCCAGAACATCTAAGACCTAGCCAACATAATGAATCACTGACACCATTTATTTTTTTTTCAATAGGAAATGGGAAAGGCTTAAGAAAGTGTCTACCTAACACCAAATAATACTTTTGTGATTGATTTTTTTTGTAATTGCTGTAGCCATGCTGCAACACTGCCCAAGCATGTGCCCAAGTGTTAGATGGGGCCTGGGGCATAGAGCATAGGATCCTGTGCTGGGTGGCTCTCACTGGTGATTGATCCCAAATAGCCCAGTTTCTTATCCAGGTGAGCTGAGAAGGCACCAGAAAACGGGATGAATCCCACACCCTGCCCCTTGGGAGCATGTTACAGTGACACATCCCTTTCCAGAGATGGCTGCCCCAACTTCCCAGGCACTCAAGCAGCCCCTTCACCCCTCCCCATATCCATTTTCTAGCTCTCTGGTGCTCATACTCCTTCTGGCAATGTAATACAGTTTCCAACACATTATGTAAGGTTCATGTTTGTCACCTTTTAACCCCCAGATGTGGGGTTTTCTTTTGATCCGTGTTTTCCAACACATCTAAGAGCAGGCTGTGCATAAAAGAGTAAAGGCACATTCCTTTTGAAGCTATGTATTCATTTTGTTCAATTAATATTGTGTAGAGAGCGTGCTGGTGGATTTTGTATGTATACATTACTGGAAACCAAAATTACTGTGTGCTGGAGATAAAGTTAGCTTTTGAAATTCCTTTTCCCCTTTAAAATAAAAATAGAAGAATCTGCCTTTAATTGACCACTTCAGTCATCACAGAGGCTTCCTGTGTGCAGAGGCTTTGCTTTTAATATCTGTTTTCCCTTGACTTTAAAGAGTAGGCTTTATTTGCAAGTTTATTATAGAAGCGTTCAAATTAGAGGTGGGCTGAAACCGCAAAGTTTGTGTCTGGATCTGGATGCATCTTTCTGAAAGTTTGAAAGTCCAGGTTTTTGATTGTCCTGACCAGAGATTTCAGAGGTGTCTATAAAATTCAGTTTCAGAGCCACATCTCCTGGGTGTGGAAACCCAACACTTCAGTTCAAGCTCGTTTCCCCAGTTTATTTCGTAAAGTAAATTTATGTAATGGATTATTAGCGGTGTGACAGAAAGGAAGAGCTTCCATAATTTCATTTTTTCTTCAGATGAGAAAATAAGTGTAAACAGTATTTGCCCAGACACATAACAATATGAACAAGTGTCATTCAATGCAAGATGGTCACAATATCCTTTATCACGTTGAAGCCCTTCTCAGCAGGATCTCATGGTATAATTTACACTTTCTACCACAGGGCTGGGAGAAGGTTCTGCTCTTCTTCACCCGGACAGCAGGTCCCACCCTCGGTCCTTGGAGAAGAGTGCCTGGAGGGCTTTCAAGGAGTCACAGTGCCATCATATGCTGAAACACCTTCACAATGGAGCCCGGATCACTGTACAAATGCCTCCCAATATTGAGGGCCACTGGGTCTCTACTGGGTAAGGAAAGATAAAACAAGATGCTTGGGATGGGGAAGAGAAGGGGATAAAGAACCAGAGAGGGAAGGATGAATATTCCCACTTTCAACAGCAGGGGAAATATTTTCTTTAATATGGTGATGCTCTAAATGCCAGATGCTCTCTCTATGTTTATGCATAAAAGGAGAAGGAGCAGCATTATGTACATTAAAATAGCATGCCATAAAGCTGTCTTGTTGAATCAGTTTATTGTCTGGATTTTAAACAGCATGCTGTGAAATATCTTTAAATCTCTCTGAATAGGAAGGAGCCTACCAGGCTGCCAAAATGGATGCTCATTCAAACACAACATTGTACTGTATCTGTCTCCATGCTTTAGATCCATTGAATGGGTCCTTGTCTTCAGAGCATGTGTCTAGCACAGGTTTTATTAGCAAAAGAAATTATTAGCTGTATTTCACTAGTTCTTTTGCTCTTTATACCTGATGACTTGTATTTCAGAGATTGTTTTGCTTTCTGTGTCTCAGCAGGCAATATTCACATGTTCATTGGAAGTGACTTGTAGTAGGAAAGGCTGGGGGGTTTTTTAACAGAAAGGAGTGTATTTCAGGATGAGAGGAAATGGTCTCAAGTTACACCAGGGGAGGTTTAGATTAGATATTAGGAAAAAATTCTTCACTGTAAGGGTGGTCAGGCACTGGAATAGGCTGCCCAGGGAAGTGGTGGAGTTAACATCTCTGGAAGTGTTCGAAAGGTGTGCGGATGTGGCACTTGGGATGTGGTTTGGTAGTGAACATTGTGATGCTGGGTTAAGGGCTGGACTCAGTGGTCTTAGAGGTCTTTTCCAACCTTAACAATTCTGTTTATATTAAGCAGTGTAGAGGTGACAAGGGGAACAAGTTTGAAGGCAAAGAAGGGCTTTCTACAGGAAATGGAATTTAACTGCCATTTACACTCTTAGAAAAAAAAAAAGGGGGGGGTCAAAAAAAGAGGAAAAAAACCAACAAAACCCGAATATTGCATGGTCCAAATTCAAGCCAAGTAGAAGTTTTGCATTAATGGTCAGAAGTTTGCATTAACTGCGACCCCTGTTGAATGTTTGAGTGAAAAAGCTGAGCACATGATCCTGCATATCCTCAGCAGACCAGAGCTCATGGAGTTACACTGAGAAGCTTCTAGAGCAGCTTATAAGCCAGTTCTTTGTGCTGTTCCCTGGACGTATTGCGTTTCACTTTCTGATGTTATCAGTCATTCTGCTAAATTTACCATGCAAAAGAGAGCAATAGATGTTTAATAAGCTGCTACTCTTTTCAACAAAGAATTGAGTCACATGGTGGTCCCTAGACAAAAGGCAAAAGCAAAACACAATTCAAAGTATTTAAGCCTACAAGATAAAGCCTTTAGATATGATCACCATGAAACAGTATATTAATAGCAGCAGAGGGAATTGTTGGATTATTGGCAGGCCACAGATGCCTAGTTCCTATTTACTCCCATTCCTGCTGGAGGGACAGTAGCACCCAGGTGTCTCTGTGGACCTGTGTGGGGCTTGTTGCTTGTAGTGTACATGATGTGCCACCTTGCTAAAATTTTGTTTCCACGCTTGCTTTCTTCCCACAGCTGCGAAGTCAGAGCAGGCCCAGAGTTCATCACAAGATCTTACAGGTTCTACCACAACAATACGTTCAAGGCCTATCAGTTCTATTACGGTGGCAATCGCTGCACAAACCCCATCTACACCTTAGTCATACGTGGCAAAATACGTCTCCGACAGGCGTCCTGGATCATCCGGGGGGGCACCGAGGCCGACTACCAGCTCCGCAACATACAGATCATATGCCACAACGAAGCAGTAGCCAAAAAATTAAGTGAGCTGGTGAACCAGACGTGTCCTGGATTTATCCCAGAAGATAGTCCCTGGGAGCAGGATGTGAGCTATGATTTGCTGAGAGAAGAGAATGGCTGTGAATGCACCAAAGCTCTGAATTTTGCCATGCATGAACTCCAGCTGATCCGTGTGGAGAAGCAGTACCTGCACCACAATTTAGACCACCTTGTGGAGGAGCTATTCCTCGGAGACATTCACACTGATGCTACTCAGAGGAGGTACTATCGGCCCTCTAGTTACCAACCTCCTCTTCAAAATGCCAAGGTACGTGTGTGTGGGTTAGCATCTAACCTCTTTTAAAGGTTCTGATGACAAAGCCCAGATCACTCAGTTCTTCTAAGTGCACTGGTGTAACCAGTGTGCTTCTAATACAGGGGGTCGATTACAGCCTTAATTAACAGATGATCACAGAACTTACTTTGTCAGAACAGTAACTTTACTGTGGTTTATGTGACTGCATCAAATATGCAAAAAAAGTAATCTGGTGAACTAAAGTCAATAAAGGCCACTCTGAAGATGGAATCAGAGACTTGTGGGCAGAAGTAGGAGTGGTTGGCTGGGACCATGGCTGTAGGCTAGCAGCTGAGAGGAAGGTTTCATTTAGAACTGAGATAGCAGAAGAGGAGCAGGCATCAGTGGATGCTTCTATAGCTGCATGGGGGGCCAGGGAGAGAGGAAATGAAATATGAATATCAGCATATGGATGTTGGGTGATCCATAACCTGAGGAGGAGACGAGGAATTGGAAGGTAAACACATGGGTCAGCATGAAGGGAAAAAAACTGATGGACTGTGCAGGTCATGGATCCTGACATAGGCACACACATTAATGAAATGAAAAACAGGTGAATTTTGAATGGGGCTCTAATTCCATTTGATAATTCAGTTTTCAAAAGGGACCTCAAAGTGCCCTCAGCTTCATCGGGAACTGATCAACCCATAGTAAGCTAAGTAAAACTCAAACAGAGCAGACACTGATGGCCTGTAGCAGGAAGGCTGTTTATAGATCCTTCCTGGTGACATTTCAAAGGCAGGCAGCAATTGGAACCACATTGCCAGGTGCTGCTGCCCTCGGTGTGCTCCAGCTGGGCATTGCCACTTGCGGCTAATGGGTTACCACCATTTTTCATCATCGCAAATGGTTCAAAAAACAGCTACAGCTTATCAGCAATGGCAGGAAACGCAACAGGAGAAGGGAGAGTTTTGATGAAAAACCCTTGGCTTTCCCTTCCATTCAAAACTGTCTGCCCTGGCTTGTTTCTGTCTCCTGTGAACAAAAAATTTTAGTAGGTTAGATCTTTATGTGATCTGCCTTTAATTGCTTTGTAGCCTGGCCTAGGGATCATTTTAATCTACAGTCAACTGTTTTGATGTATGAAAACTGCTGTAATTTCTGTCATTCTTATGCTGTCTTCAAGTGACCAAGGACAAATTTGAGTTTTCTTTTAAAACTTACCATCCCAAAACAGAGAGTTTCAGCAGCAGCAGCAGATGTACCATGGCACAATCCTCTTCAAAATTTTGCTTTTCTTTAATTGATTCAACCAACCACATCAACTTTCACTTTACTGATTTGGGAGTGAGGGTTCTTTACTAGATCCCTTTCTTGCAGGTATCTGTAGATAGAAATTGTCGGACACCAGCTATATTGTGTCTGTTCTAGAAAAGACTGTAGATCTTTTTCCAACCACTTGAAACAGAGACAAAATCTTGATTTAAATCACTGTAGCTGAGTATTTTTTCTGGTCTAATCTAGGTGTCTTATTCTGGGCATCTTATTCTGGGCTGATATATATAGTAAATGCCTACGCTTCCACCTTGTAGTAATTTCATTACAGTCAGAGCAGTCAGATGTATGCTCAGCCAGCTTTATGAAATTAAGATTGTTGTCCTGGCCTGCTGCAATTTTAGGACACACAGGTAATGATTTTCCTGCCTATCTGTTCTGTTTCTGTAGCATCCTTTTTTCCCCTCTAAAATATAGCGGCTCTAAAATACAGTGTTCAAACTTAAGGGACCAAATTTTGCATAAGAGAGGTGTGTTTCTTGAGACAGGTTAGCTAAGAGAAGCTGGGCCTGCTGATACTAGGCTTTCAGCATGATATAAATAGCAATACCCCTAAAAAATGAACCTTTGCCTCAGCTGCTGTGAAAGATTCCAGGATGTGGGTTTGTTGGTTTGTACCTAAGCATGAAGATCTCTATACCAACAGGTTCTCAACAGGCCCTCTGACCTACTGTTTGCCAAATGTAGGAAGAATAGTAACAGAAGTGCTTTTTTTCTTTTTTTTTTTTTTTTGAAGTCCAGGCAAACATACCGTTGAAAGGTTATAACCCTTTCTTTTTGAACTCTTTTCCTTTTCTAATTGTTGCTCCACTGGGACCCAGCTGAAAATGAGTTTAAATGCTAAATTGAGTTTAAAACTACAAGTCACAGACTCCTCTGGAAACTGGACACCATGAATAAATAGAAACGTTAAATCAACTTGTTTTTTTAAGGTTTCTACAGTCATACCAAGAGGTTGGGGAGGCCAGGAAATTGCTTCTGAAGTGAATCAGGTGTATTGTGTGGAATCTTTCATTTAAGGCTTTTTTCATTTCCTTTTTATTTATTTATATTTTAGACTCATAAAGGCCTGCCTAAAATAAGCTAAGAGGATGCACATTTTGAGTTAAATTTATAGTGAAGCCTCTATATAGAAGAAAGTTCCACCCAGCCCAAGAGTTTACACAGCCTGTAAGTTGGATGTGGTAGCCTCATTCATTACTTATGTGGTTGAAATGAACGGTAATTAAAAGCAAATGATTGCTGGATATGTTAGGAATGCCAAAGCCACATGATCAGGACTTTAAACAAATAGAATTGGACCTTATCCAAATTCCTGCAGCAATTTCACCACGGGATGGTAAATCAAAAGGGCTGTCCAAAAACCAGACAGCTTTATGCTGAGCTACAAATCTGAATAAATTCACAGATTACCATATCTTAAGTGTTCATATAAAATCAGGGAGCTTTAAAAAACATATAATATGTCATCTCTTAAGGCTTTACGAATTCTCTTAGATAAGAACATACCTTAAAAAAATTCCTCCTGTAAACCACATGGAAGTTCTTGAGTGCAGATGATGAATAAGTCACTATATAGATTTATCTTGGCTGTTTTCTAACCTGGCTTGAGATACCAGTTAGGACTGGCTGATGAATGGAGATGAACATCTTTGATGTCTCTTGACGTTGCAAGTTTATCAAGTGATTCAAGCTATCACACATGAAGCTTCTTCAGCCAGCATGGGAGAGCACATGGGTGGGAAGGCAGGATGGGGGAACTGCTTGGCCATCATCACGTATATTACACAAAATGTTCCCTGTTAGGACAACACCAAGAAGGCTGCCTGATTGGTTGTAATATCACAAACATATACAGGGACTTGTAGCATGAAGGAAGGCTTGAATGCCGTGTTCGTTCTCTGTGCAGGACAGAAGATGTTTTCACAAATGTCTGCTCTAAACTACAGAAAATGTGTACAAGAGCAGTACTGGGAGACTTATTTCACATGTAATTGCCTCAGCAATATTGCTTTGTAAACAAAGAATTCCTTGTGCTATTTTATCATGTGACAGTAACGGGAAGGATGGGGCAGGACTGTGCTGACTGGTCATTCTGGTTAGATCATTACTTAGGAATATGGCTGACATGGTCTGGAACATCACAAGAAACCAAAAAAGTGCTAGGATAACCTTCACTCTTTGTCATGCTCAATCAGTTGCTGGACACACTCTTTCGTTGTTTTCCCTTGAAAATGTAACTCTAATGAATCAATTCTCTATTACAACTTTATTCACCTCTGGCACCTGACTTCCAGCAGCACTTGGTGTTTGCAGCTAATACAAATTCAATGTATGGAGACCAGTGCTTGGGTTTTCCTTTAGCAAAGAGAGAACAAAGTGTGCAAAGTCTTCTGTGCTTTTCAAAAATTTGAGCTTTCATCTCTTTGCAACACAGTGACTTCATCTCTAGGGGAATGCTATGTACTTGTGAAACTCCCAGGGAAATGTAATCATAAGTTAATAAATAGATGTTAAACATGTGAAGCACCTCAGAGAAATATGCAAAACATTATCTCAACCAAAAAGTATAATTTTGGCAGACAAAACTCCTTTGTTTGCCTGAGTAGTGCCACTAGACTTCTAGATTAAGCCAACACTTGAAGGGTACCTTTTGTCCATTATTACTTGAAAAAGGTTCTTGGTTAGGGAAATTATGAGAGGAAGCAAAGTAGGAATATTCAGAAGAATGCTCAAATGGGTTAACTCCAGGTTTATGAACAATAACAGTGTGTGTGGTGCCCTACAAAGATGAGAGAAGTGAACAGCTTTTAGCTGAGGTTGGCCCTTGCCGGGCTCGGCAGCACTTTCAGCTGTGGCCCTGCGCCTTTGAAGGTGCCACGTCTACACTTACCACGGTCTGCTCTGCAGCTGCAGTGAAAGCTTGTCCCAGCTCAAATGCAGCACTGGGGATCAAAATTAACTATTCAGCCTAGTACAATAACCCCAGGCATATCCAAACTACTGACACCTTCCTTATGGTTGACATCTAAGCACAGTGGCTTCATCTTTTGTAAAAGGGCAGGGAAGACTCACTGGTAATATTGCATGGTTTAGAGGGCTATATAGGATGCTTTTTAAAGGCATAATAAATAAATAAGACACCTTTATTTGGGAATACTTTATTCTTGAAAATGGACATTGAAGCTGTCCCTTCGGGTTTTCCAGGAATTATTTTTTGTTAATACTTTTTAAGACATTCATGTCACCATATTTAGTATCTTTTTAATGGGATAGATGACATGCAAGCACATTCATCTGAGAAGTCTGGTTTTCTCTTTGTTCGTGTCTTTTGCCCAGGCTAAAGTCATTTATACCAGAAAAGAACAACCAGAAGACTTCCGAATTTCATGTTGGTTTTATTTCAGTTTTATGCAGGGTTGTGCAACAGAATCAACATCATAGATCAGACAGTTGTGTAATGGTAGTGCCTTGAGATTCCTTCACTATCTTTCCCTTCATAAGAGCAGTTAATAAAAACCATTCCTCAATATCTTAAAATATATGGTACGCATTTGCAGATAAATCTGAGCATATCTCCACCTTCCTTCCTGCTTGCAGCACCTCTGTTCCCCACCAAAAGAAATACTCATCTGACAACTCTGCAAAGGAGTTACCACTCTCTCCGGCATTTTACTTGCTTCAAGATTTTTAATTAAAGTTTTAAATCTTTGTTATCCTTCATTCCATTTGGCAGGCTGAGTTATAACTGTGTCAGCCGTGCTTGTCAACTCCCCAGAGCCAGCCTAATGCACATTAGTCAACTCAGCTTCATACAAGGTCATGCAAAGCCTGCAAATTATCACTTTTGTGCTGGAGAGAATTTGTGGTCGTTTTTTAAAGCGTTCTCTTGGTCTGCAGTTATCTACAGTGGTGGAGGAGCAAGCGTGATACTATCCTGAGCAATTCATAAATGTGCCCTTCCTGTGGACTTGGCTCCTTGGCAGTGTGAAGCAAAGCCATCCAACTTTTTTTGTTGAGCTGGAAGCATTTCCTTGATGTTCTCCCAAGAATTTCCATTTATACTCATCCTGGGAGCGCTAGTTACTAACACTAACACCTGGTACTGTGTTTCTTTGGGTGGTGAGGTTTAAAGCATCCTGACCAGGCATGGCTCGTTCCAGTCCCACCCAGTCCTGCCTGTGACACGTGGTACTCAGGAGGTGTGCAAGACCATAGCTGAGTGTGGCTTTTCTCTCCCCTCTTCTTCAGCACTTCCCCTCACAGTAATATAAGCATTCACAAGGTAGGGGTTTCCTACCCCAGCTTTTGTGGCTGTTGGCCCCTACAACATCCCCGCATACCAGTTAGATCTGTACTGCACACACAGTTCAAACCTGAGCCCGTGCTTGAGGAAATCCAGCGCCTGGTCCCTCATCTCACATCTCCCTGCAACAAGGATATGCTGGGTACAACATGACAGACCCAGTCACATGCCATGTGGCATAGCCAGTGTCAGACAATTAATCCTAGGCAGCCATAGAATTCCACCGAACTTAAGAGGAAATTAAACTGTGCTGGGAGGGTTTATGTTTCTGACTATCCACAGCAATTGGGAAAAAGATGAGAGAACCTCATCCTTGTTTGCTTTTTTTAATAAGAGTCCCCTTTGCTTGGCTTCCAGAGCTCTCTGCCTCGATTACCGCTTCAGCTGAGACAGCAGGAGAGAGGGATAAGAAATAGTGTTGGTGGGAATTTTTAGATCATAAGCTATTTTCTCCCCAACTACAAGAACTGAGTTTTCAGCCAGAGATTCAGGCTTGTTTTGGCACACATGGCTTTGTGGCTTAGTTCAGAAATTGGCTTTAAAAAACACCTGGAAGGGTGAGGAATGGTGGCACTATGGCTTTGGCACTGCAGAGCTGCAAGGAGCCATCCATCATGGGAAGGGATCTTCCAGCCATTTCAGGACCCAGTCCTTCTAGCAAGGCCCCACTATTAAAAATATTGCATTGTGCACCTAAGATAATCAAAACGTAGAACAGATGTTCATCCTGTCCTCTGCTCATTTTATTGCTTTTTAGTTTATGTCATGCCCAAATGAACTTTTTATTAGAGAGTTCTTAATCATGTTTGGACTCAAATGTCCTCGATCTCTGTTCCCTATTTTCTTTGAACGCCGGTTTTTAGAAAATAATCTTTCCCTGAAACACGTGGAAAGGGAGTGATTTGCAAAGCCTCAGATAGTGTAATTAAGAGCCAAGAGCAGCTGACCTAAAAAAGCAAGAGTGAAATATACAGTCAATTGTTAAACATAAATTACTCCGTAATTCAGTCGAATTGCCTCATAACAGAACTAGCTCTTTCCCTTGCTCATTACTTGGGCAAAAATCACACTGAGAAGAGTTTATACATGGCATATTCTTCCACTAAGCAGTTTATAATGCTGTGAAAGATAGTATCACAGCAAAAAAGGTTTATGTGGGCTTAGATTCAAGTGCTGGTCTCAGGAAAGCAATGCATTGAGTATGTCCATGTGAGGGGCCAGAGCCAGCTGGTGTTTCACTGCTGTGAAAGAGATATTTCCTCCCTCTCCACCCCAACCTCTCCCTGCCCCACTCGCAGTTCAATGCAAAAAGTGCCTGGTTACCTCAGCTCCGAGCACACCATCAATGACTAGAAGACCGTCAGGTTGGACATTCCTTAGCAGCCCAGTTGGCCAGACCTTCACAGCTGGCACAAAGCCTTCAGAATGAGAAGGGCTGCACATAGTTACAGCAGTTCAGGACCACAGAGGTCAAAGAGCCAGGAGAGCTAGAGACAAGTAACAGAGAGTTAACAAGGACCTTCCTAGAGTTTGCCAAAGGAGTCACCTCTGCTCAGAGTGTAATGGTGGCCAGTGGTAACCAAAAAAGAAAACGGGCCAAGATGCTGTTTGGTTTTCTTCAGATTTTGAGCAAGGGCAACAGAAATCACTGGTTCCCAGGTTAAATTGCCTTGGCTCACAAACTGTTTTTGGAGGACGGACTCCTGGGAGGAAAATGTGAATATAAACAAAATCAATTTACTGCTCTGCCAGGGTCTCCTCTGGGAGATGATAGAAGCTTTCAAATTCACTTCAATAGAGAAGAGACTGTAGCAGACATTCTCTCCTATTGACGGATTCAGCTTATATAAGCTATGTTTTGTTTTATAGCACTGTCTTTTTCTCGCTTTCTGGCTTCACTTTATGTGAGTGGAGCAATCACAGCCATTAAGTTACTGTCATCAGTACCCTTAACGTTTCAGGGAACAACACAGCCAGTCTGCCCCACGGCAGGACAGAAATGTGGGTTTAAAAGGCACTGGCATCTTCCACAGAGCAACCCCTTGGCCTGGATCCCTGTGGATGTCCATGCAAGGCAGTGGAGGCATCCTTTCGATGGTGATCTCAAGGGAAAATAGGTGTTATTTCTATTACAATTGAAAGATACTTTTTGTATATATATCTGCACTAACTTCACCAGTTCCAGTTAAATTACTCAATTTAATGTTCTTTGTATTTCACTAAGGTACTAATGGACCTTGCACCTGCTTGCAGAGTTTAGCTGAAAAAAAGTATCTTAAAATTAGTTAACAAGCTCCACAGTGGGAAAGGGCTACATGCACTTTAAGAGCATGCTGACATGTGGTCCCCAGAAGACCATTAGGGGTGTTTTGGGGTGGAAAGATCCTCAGGAGGTCATCAAGTCCAACCTCTTTCCTCCTCAGAGCAGTGCTGTTGGCCAGCACTGGTTCAGATCAACCAGCACAGATATCTTGTGCCTTCATTTCTCAAGGACACTCCTCAATACTTCCTGGAGAGAGGAGGATGCTCTGGGGGGTTACTCACATCCACCATGTTCAAGCTGTGAGGTGTTTTCCTGAGGTGCGTCGAGTTAAGTGCTAAAGCTCAACATGCACCCATCTGGGAGATTTATAGAAATACTTTTTCTTTGTACACCTTTCCGGCCCTCGTTTCTGAGGTCTCTCTGAGTGCCCTCTGTAATATAAATGCTCATAGTCATTGCTCTTACTTTAAAGTCCATGTGAGCTGCTATGAAGTCAGCATTTCTCCACTCACTGCCTTCAGGTCCGGCTCACTTTAGGGGTGACATTCACACAGTCTTCATTAGTGCCTTGAATTTCTTCAATAAAATGACTGTAAGTAGCTTCAGAGAATCAACATACAACACCCATTTGTTTCACAGATACTAAACAGGGGTTATATTTTCCCCATCCCAGACCAGATAGTCATCCAAAGTCTTTTCAGCAATAGGGAAATCAATGAAATGGTCACTGTTCTATGTCCCTGGGATGTAAAATAATGGTCTATGTGCAAAGTAACTATAAATTATGTCATTCGGGAGGTGGGAGCCTCAGCCTCAAATTCCTTTCACTCCTGCCACAGACTTGGAGCCTGCACACCCCTCTTAAGACACCTCAGGTACTCACATTTGGGGCTGGGGGTACTTGGCTGCTTGAGGCTGCTGCATGGCCCACAGTGGTGAGCCACCCTGTAGCTCGGCATGTACCGGACCCTATTCCTGGAGAGGGCCATAAAGCTTTCACCGTGTCCAGCAGCAACCAGCCATATCACACATTGCACAAACTTGTGTTAGGGCTCAGAAAAGCTGAAAGAGTTCAAAAAGCACTGGTTACTGTTCTCCCAAGGTGCCATCCAAAAAGAAGAAAATCCTTATGACACCTATGTTTATCTACAGTACTTAAAGTTAACAACTGAAAGAAAGAGAAGTAAAAGTTCAGCAAATGTATTGATTTCTGACACAAGCGTTGCAAAATCCCTATCATAGTAAATCACTATCTGCCAGCTTCTTGTATGATTTGAAGGATTAAATCAGCCTTTTCTAGATCCTGAACTAAAATGTTAATTTCAGATAAATGTAGACAAGAAAATTAATCTCTTACATGCTCCTCTGCTGTGCAGTCTTACACATACAGAACCAAATGGTACCACTAACAAGATCAGAAATGACAATGCATTCCTTAAAATGTGGAGCTGGTGTCACTTCAGCATGAAGTGGCTGGCCTGATGCATTGCCCTGTATCCCAGGTAATGCCTACCGAGGCTTTCTCTCTGCTTTGTTTCAGAACCACGACCGCACGTGTATCGCGTGCAGAATCATCTACCGCTCGGACGAGCACCACCCACCCATCCTGCCCCCCAAGGCAGACTTGACCATCGGGCTGCACGGAGAGTGGGTGAGCCAGCGCTGTGAGGTGCGCCCAGAGGTGCTCTTCCTGACTCGGCACTTCATCTTCCACGACAACAACAACACTTGGGAGGGCCACTACTACCACTACTCTGACCCCATCTGCAAGCACCCCACCTTCACCATCTATGCCAAGGGACGCTACAGCCGGGGAGTCCACTCGTCCAAAGTCATGGGTGGCACAGAGTTTGTGTTCAAAGGTAGAGTGGCTTGATACAACGTGGGGGGGAGGTAGTTATGGACCAGAGCAGAGTTTGCTCATAACAGCTTGGTTGATGATGATTTCATTCTGGGATTTTCAGGAGTTTGTCATTTCTTGGGAAGTTTGCAGGCATTGTGTGAATGCCCAGCCAAACTATAGAGCTGCATGGCATGTCACACCACTGAAGCCATACTCATTTGAGGCAGAGGTCTTTAAGTACACACAAGAAAATAAGACTTCACATCACTAAGTGGAGTCCAGTGGCCAGACTTCAAGCCTTTAAGAGAAGTGGTTAGATCTGTATCCTAGGGCTCCCTCAGTAGAGGGAAAAAAGCATCTTCGGAAGGCATTTCAGATCTGAAGCAGTATAAATAATTTTCTGTGGAAGGCAGATGAAGCAGCATGCATTTTTTCATATTCTCTCAAGGGGCCCTCAAGCAAATAAGGGTGTCCCTGAAGACAACTCTGATTAAAGCTGCCAGAGCAAAGACAAGATGTATCCAACCCAAACCCGTCGGATACTTTGGAAAGCAGCTCTCGGTGGTGACACCACCCGGGTCCCTGCAGCTGAGAAGCCTTCCTGTGCAAACAGCGCCATGGCACCCTGCTTAAAAAGAGCTCAGAGGCCTGAACCACTCACATGAACAAACATCTCCAAAACACAACATCCCACCATGGCACCAGCCCCAGTGGAGCCTGTGGTAGCCTCAAGCCCTCTCTAGGCTCTTCTCCTCCTTATTTCCATTACCACATGAGTAACCAATAAAGCATCTTGCATGGGTCTGATTTAGAAAAGCATCTGACTAGAAGAAATAATTTACTAATCTGAGATTTTTGTAGGGGGTGGGAGATACCCTTGCCTGTCAGAATTTTGGCTCTATAGAGCTGCATGTGCAGCATGTCCCAGCTAGCTCCTGGGGTGAAATCCAGTTTTTGCTTGCATTTCTGGTTTATGCTGTGCCAACTTACCTTACAGATCAAGGTGACTAATTCAGTTTAGGTAAAACTTTCAGATTCAATTTCTATAAATTACCTTTTACACCAACTAGAGTAAATAATGAGAACTGTAGAGCCATTGAGTCAATGGCTGTTTATAAAAGCTCGGGAAAAGCTCCCAACAAATCTTACTATAAAGTGATCTGCAAGAAAATTTGGGATTTTGGTATGTTGGGAGGCATAAGGGCTGGTTATTTGCTTCTGTTTTGGTCAGCACCAATCCATTCAGATCCCCTTTTCTTGATATACAGTGTCAAACACACACCAGGAAAAATCTCTATTCAGCTTCTGCAAGCTCATTCATTTTGGGTTTTCCCAACTTTTTTAACTTGGCTGGAAAATGAAACTTTATGTTCCTTAAACTCCTTTGAAATACTGGCAGATTAGAACTGAAAAAGCAGCAGCAATTCTACATTTGATACTGCAAGCTGCAGCCAATGTTTAGAGATGAGGAAAAACATCTCTTTGTAGGTCAGCTATATTTTACAATTCATGCAAAAAAGGACAGGTAGTACAGGATGATAGTGCAGCTGTGGTGTTTCCCAAATTTCCCAGTCGAAACAAAATATTTTATTAGGTTTACAGAGTAGCAAACGTTAAGAAATGATGAAAAATATGTGATAAATACTCCACTTACGGATCAATACAGGTGGTAATAAAACATGAGTAAAGTTTTATTGTTTCCTCTTTTCCCTATCTCCTAGTATAACCAACCAGGCTTTATCTGTAAAGGATTGTCTGGAATTTATGAAAAGCTCTGCTTAATCTCTAGCTGAGATACGTGGCCATCAGGTTTTCTTCAACTGAGTTGGAGGGGGGTTGTTCTGCACAAAAAGCAATTTCAATTTACATCAAAGACGTAAAATGATGCTCGTAGATTTGCTGACCACACCTGTAATGTGAAAAATTAATTTAAGAAGGAACAAGGGGAGACAATTTTGATTTAACAGGTGTGCCCCAGTCTTCATGTTGGCTTTGCTTTTGTCTTTTTCCTCTGCTCATAGTTCTTCTCTTCCTCTCTCACAGTGAATCACATGAAGGTCACTCCCATGGACATATCCACAGCCTCGCTGCTGAACGTCTTTAATGGGAATGAGTGCGGAGCACAGGGATCCTGGCAGGTTGGGGTTCAGCAGGACGTCACCCACACGAACGGCTGCATCGCCCTCGGCATCCGCCTACCTCACACTGAGTACGAAATCTTCAAGATGGAGCAGGATGCCCGGGGCAGGTACCTGCTGTACAATGGTCAGAGACCGAGCGACGGCTCCAGCCCCGACCGACCCGAGAAAAGAGCCACTTCCTACCAGATGCCTTTAATTCAGTGCGCCTCATCAGTCCTCAGATCTGAAGAGTCACCAGAGGAGAATAAAATCAGGCTGTATAGCAGCAGGGCAGCAGAAAAATATCTCAGCGCCCCAGCTCTTGCTTTGTTGTTTATTTGTACTGTGTCATATTGGGACATTCTCAGCTAGAAGCGAGGAAAACTTATTTTTCATGACTACAAAGCCAGGATTCCACCAGACTGGGGGTTGTTTTTCTTCAGAGAGAAAGGGACATTTATTTTCTTGATGCACTTGAATGCCTGAGAACTGTTGTTCTTTTCCTTACTTCCCTCTTCCTCCTTGAATTGCAACGGCACTCGTTTGATGTTTGTGCTTTGAACTTCATCCAGTCTGATCCCTGGCCTGACACGACTGCACAAAAGTAATTGCACTTTAGGACTGCAGACTTCTGGGGGGGAGGGAGGGAGTATCCTTTTATTTTTTTTTTTTTTAACTGCTGGGATGAACTTTATGATCCTGCTTCAGTCATCTCTGCCATCTTGCTGTTGTGGTACTCTTATCCCCAAAGCCCAGTTTCTCATCAGAATTTAGCTCTGGGGAAGGGCTCGGTATTGTGCCAGTACTGTGATAGCAGCTTCCCCCTCTGACTTCACAGCTCTGATGTAGATATGTATATAAGGAGGAAATCCACAAAGATTTATCTTGCCATTATCTCACAGCTCATAATACAAAAAGAACCAGAAAATCAACAGCCCTCTGTTCAAAAAGTGCTAAATGGTTGGTACCCCTAATTAAAAAAAAAATACTCCAAGTAATTTAAGCTATTTTTGCAATCATTAAGTTCTAAAAATAACCAGTGGTTTAGTATTTTCTCATTCAATTAACTTAGCTATGTAATTGCTTCGAGGCCTCCCTTTGTATCTAGCGAGTAGTTACAGCCAAGCCCCCTCAAAGCCAGCCAGCAGCAGCAATTTTCCTGTCAGATGCATAGAGTGCAGGTAAGCTGCCAATACAAGGCTGCAGGAAAGACTTCTCTTTCCATATTCCGGAGACCTTACACACTCCACGTGCAGTACTTGTGTCAGAGTAAAGCAAGTGTTCTGCAGCCCTATTTAGCAGCATCTTTTTAGTCATGTGACCTCATTTAAGAACAGAAAAGGGTTACAGGAGCAAGCACACCGTGGTACCTGGTAGAGCAAGAAAGCAGCTGGAAACAGACCCACAGACAGAGAGCCACCAGCCCAGTCTTACAGAGAGAGGAGCAAGAGATGTACTAATGGGACTACATCCTTCCTTTTCTCCTTGCTGAACTGTCCCAGCACATGCCACGGTTTCATAGAGCTTAAATCAGCACTGGTTTGGGGACACACTGCTGGGAAGGTGGATAGATAAAACGCTCAGACGACATTTGTCAACTAGAGCCTGCCCTGGAAACTCTCAGGTTTCCCTCAGTGGTGAATACAGCCTTTTGTGCACTGATGCAAATCAGAGCAGACTCTGGAAGCAGTAGGGGAGATGTTTAAGGCCAGCAAGGAGCTAGAAGTTCATAGATGAACCATGCTCCCCTGCTTTAATAGGGAGTGAACTGAGGGCATAGCTTAACCTTGCAGTGTTTGGGCTGTGACTTTTACTTATGTACAGATGTTTTGGCTCGCAGGAAAAGCAGGAACATCTGTAAGAAACATAAGAAGTAAGGTTGTAGCATTTCTTCACAGTATAAGCAGCTGCTAGCTGCCCAGCCCACTACTATGTCAGAAAAAGAACCTTTGATGTATTATTTTCAGTATCCTAGGAAAGTATGTTTTGAATGAAGGTCTTTCAACTTTACATGGTGAGTCTTCATACTGACTACTATAGCAAAAGCATTCCTTGAAAACATGGATGTGAATTTCCTCAGAGTTGGAACAGAATCAGTTCACCTAGTTTTGAGACAGCAGGAAGACAGAGGGAAGGAGCAGTATCATAGACTCGCTGCTGAGCCAGACCACATCTTTCATATTTTTTCCTCAGGTAAATGAAAAGTCACAGAAAACTCTTACTTAAGAGTCAGGAATGGAGCTCAGGTTGGCTCAATAGTCACCAGAGAAAGTGTTTATCCATCCATCTGATGTCAGATTCTCTTTCAGCCTGTTGGAAGGATCTGAAAGCCAACTCACTGTGGTGAACTGAGCCCTATGAACAACAGCTGTTCTGGTCAGCATTTCTTGATGGGTTTCTGTTCCACACAGTCAAACTTACTTGAAGAGCCAGTTCTGTATCAGTTGCTGGTAGGGGGCACAGTTTTAACTAGAGGGTCAAGAAGGAGACAGGATGCCTCTGACAGAGTAGTTACGAACCAGCATGGAGTTTGGTTTTCTCTAGATTGAGTTTTGTAGTCAGCAGAGTGACAACAGCATATCTCTAACTGGGTTACTGAGGTGTTGCAGTCAAACATATCCCTTAAGTACCTGCTTCATTTCTGACTTCTATTTGACATCTAGCAGCATGAGTGAATTCAGACTAGTTTTTATTTAAGAGGATGGGTATTGTGTGACATTCCTTAGATCACACAAGACAAGCTGCTTTCACCACCATCAACCATTCCCATGTGGTCCTATCTCTGAAAAAATATCCATGGGTAGGAGTTGTCAGACCATGTCCCTTGCCTGTGCAAGTGCCACACACAGCTCGATCCCAGCTGAAATCTGCACATGCTTGTGATGCAGGATGGAAGTAAAGACCAAAGGAACTGTTCCACAGCACGATTTTCAATATTCATCGGGGCAATCATTTACAGTTTATTAGTGCTTTGTGGCTCCTCTGTAAAGTGCCTAATGTCAAAAAGGTTGTAACAGTTTCAAGAGAAAGATCTGTCTAGTTATAACCTCCAAAAGCACATTCATGTCTCAGATGTTTTGAATCACAGACTTGCAAAGGTCTAGGTTTTCCAAAGCTTATGGTTAGACTACATGAAAATGTGGATCACTGTACAAATTGTACAATAAATGCTCTTTTTTTCCCTGTCATTTAAAAACACTTTAAAAGGAAATATTTTTTTGAAAGTCTTCACAGTGCATTATATGAAATCTGATTGGGGACTTCTGTAGTTTATTTGTAATGTTGACCAGAAATACAATTTTATGATCTGGGTTCTTAGCATATGCTGCACCAGTTTCCCTCCACATGCCTATATATTTTTTATTTTTCTTTTAGCCAATACAAGTCAAGTTGGACAAAGCTGTAAGACTTCAGAGTGCATAGTTTATATGCTAGTCCATATTTTCTGTGAGGCTTCTCCTTGCTTGCAGGCACAGAACGAGCTAAGCTTACCCCCTCTTTTGGTTTCATCATGCACTAAATTAACTGCTGCACAGCCCCACATACATATGTGACACAATATATTCCATTCATTTTATTTCTCCAGCCTGACCTCATGTGCTGGCAGCCCTGGCTGCTAAAGAAGTTAAGCTGCAAGTGGTTTAGCAGTGGAAGACCTGCAAACTGGGTGATTTGTTCCTTGCTGAAATGCAGAAGGTTTAAAAAAAAAATGAATCTATTAATGTTGTTATCTTCAGCAGCTGCCAGTGTTGCCAAGACAGGTGAAAGCTTTTCCCTCAGTAATATCCTACTCAATGATCCACCTGACAGAAGAAATAGCAACCTAAAGAAATTCTTAGGCTAATTGTTTTAACAGGCCTTATTCAAGAAATAGGACAAAAGGGATCAGAAAAGTCAAAACAAGTGTTCTTGCTCTGTTTGTATACCATTTACATATTGTGCCCACTGCCCTGGGGTAGAATGTCATTTCTATGAACAGAAGTCTGTATTTAGGATATAATGTCAGTCTTGCTTGAGTTGGAGCATGCTTGCCTAAAGTGCAGGATTTTAAAGGAAAAAAAAACTTTTTATTTTTGTAAAGTTATAGAAGATATTTTTCTTCTCAACTATGTTCCAGATTAAACTGCTGGGGAAGTTTAAGCACTTGTTAAACTATTGATTGAAATAAAAAAAGCCTAACTGAAAAATTAAGGATTTCTTTGTCTTCATGTTAGAAAGTCAACAGAACAGAAAACTAAGTGTGAAAAAAAAAATGTTGGGTGTCTTGGAAAGAAACAGCCATAAACCTGACTGTTGAGTAACTTATGCACAGCAAAGCTCATTTTTTACTACATACACAAGAGAACATCTTTTGTTTCAGAACACATTTGTCGCTACAAACAGCTCTGAGGGATACAGATACGGGATTTGGGGTTCACAGCACATCTTCAGGTTTTCTGAATAAAATCATGGCTGGAGATGCCCAGTGAGTAATGACGGTGTTCGCTTGCAAGGAGAGTGTGGTCAGAGCAGCTGTGTCAGGACAAAGGGTATGGTTCAACAGAAAACAAGTATTTTTCATAAGTGAGATGTAGGCAAACAAACCAGTATTGCTGCTCTGCTATTGCATCCCAGTTGCTTTAAGGGCTACAGCCTGGGGCAAGGAGCAGGGAGGGATTAGAAAGGACACTTCTTAAAAAGAAAGAAAAACCTCCAACAAACTGTGAAGAGAAAGCAAGACACAGGATAGCAAAAGTATCTTTGCTCAGTGCCCTGCCATTTCACTCCTGCTTCACTCACAGAAAGAGGTGAAATGCAGTCATTGAGCCTTCCATCTCCACCATCAAAAGCTTTGGAGTTGACCAGTTCCTGAATTTTCCTAGTGACTCAGGAGATCCCTGAAAGATGAGTTCTGTTTTCAGGAAGTATGCCCTAAATTACAAGGTACTCCAAGAGCAGTAGCCACAGCCTGTGAAGCAGCCTCCCTTCCTCACAAAGCGGTGAGAATGGATGAGTTCAGGCAATTTATTGCAAAATTCTGCAAGATTCTACTTGGCATAATTTACTCAGTCCTGACCCAACAGGGAAGGACAGGTAATAAAACCAGCACCACTCATTCTGGTTCATTCAGTTCATTAATTTTCTGTACCTTTTCCACTTTCTATAAGTATTTTTGTCCTTTCAGTCTTCTCCTCTAGTGCAATCACTTTGGATTTTTTTCACTGCCATTTGCTACCAGCAATAAATAATAATAAGGAGCTCCACTTTTGAATCAGGCAGAGACAAACACAGCTTTGAGGAATCATACCATGGGTGCCCTTAATAGCCAAGGCAGAAGTGCTATTGGCCTGAGCAATTATTTATCAGACACCCTCTGATCATCCACCTTCTTCACAAGTCTGTTCCAGGGTATAGGACCAGTCTGTGGGATGGATTCTAGCTAAGGTAGTACCAAGGCCTGAGGACAGAAATTAATTCCTGCGTGTCATCCAGTAATGGGAACTGCCCATGATCACCACCTCAAAGCAGGCAGACATCCTTTCCCATGGGAACCGCAGTGCTCCTTGTCTGCTGCGATTTTCAAGACAGTCTGTTGGAGAATGAGAAAGCAAGCTGCACAGAGTAGTGCTGTCTTCAAATAAATAAATCAAAAAAGCTGGGAGAAAAAAAGTTTACACTTGGGGATGTTGGGCATTAGATCTCCTAGATTAACACATAGTAAAAAAAAGAAAACAGGATCAGACCTATATCCTTCCATCCAAAGGACAGATGCTTGCTGGACAAACACATGCATTATGAATTTCTTTAAATAACTTCCCAGCTACTGGGCCACTTTGCTCTTAGCACCAAGCAAAGACCAAAAAAAAAAAAAAATCTACATTATTTATGGGCATCAGATTTATTAACTGCCCGATATGAGACCCCACCTGCATCTGGAGTGCTGCATCCAGCACTGGAGTCCTCAGCACATGAAAGACATGGACTTGTTAGAGCAGGTCCAGATGAGAGCCATGAAGATGATTGGAGGGCTGGAGCACTTGTCCTATGAGGAAAGGCTGAGAGATTTGGCACTGTTGACTTCAGAGGAGACTCCAGGGACACTTCATTACTGCCTTTCAATACCTAAAAGAGGTCTGTAAGAAAGATGGGGACACACTGTTTAGCAAGACCTGCTGCAATAGGACAAGGGGCAATGGCTTTAAACTGAAGGACGGTCGATTTAGATTGGATATTAGGAAGAAATTCTTTACTGTGAAGGTGGTGAGGCAGTGGAACAGGTTGCCCAGAGAAGCTGTGGATGCTCCGTTCCTGCAGGTGTTCAAGGCCGGGTTGGATGGGGCTTTGAGCAACCTGGAAGCAGATGATCTTTAAGGTCCCTTCCAAACCAAGCCATTCTAAGATTCTCTAAGGGATTGCTGGAAACAACCGCATCTTCCAGCAAACACTACAAACAATAGTTTCAACACTACAAACAAGAGACACCCAAGCCCCCAGACACTCCGCCGCTGTCCGGGAGGCGGGAGCGGGAGGAGGCCCGGCCCGGGCTGTCCGGGAGGCGGGAGCGGGGCACGG
>NW_024580666.1:7375314-7410929 GCF_017639235.1 Corvus kubaryi | reverse complement strand
GGGCACGGAGGAGGCCCGGCCCGGGCTGTCCGGGAGGCGGGAGCGGGCCCTGGATCCGCCCGGAGCGGCGCGGGCCGGGGGCACAGCGCCATCTGGCGGCGGGAGCCTGCGGAACGCCGGCTCCCCTCACAGCGTCCCCCCGCCAAAATCCAGCGGGAACATAGCGAGGGGAGAGGGGAGGAGGGGGCCCAAACCCTGCCAAGCCGTGAGGCTCTCTCCCCTTTATCGAACACAAGCAGCAACAAAAAAAAAAAAACTTGAATGAGTAACGAAGCCAGCTTCTCTACGGAGACCATGGTTTTAGCGTACAGAAAAAAACCCTCCATCTTTTCAAGACACTTCACAAGTCTTTCCCGAGGGTCAAACTAACACTACAATTTCATTCCACACGATGCTCTCTCCTTACCAGAGCGGCGCACCATCCGTGAGAGCAGTAGCCATAAAAGATCAGGAATTACACTCAGACTAATGTGGAGTTACGCTTTCAAAAGCTTGGAAATGCCAAAACGCAGCTTTGCTCCTGCAGCCTTCATTGAAGCTCCTCCTGTGTGCCCAGTGCCATATGATCAGGGCAGAAGTTGTTGAACCTATGCACTAAACGATTCACTTCTCCACACTCTGCAAGGAATACAGGGGAAATGATTACATGATCTAAGATGTACCAACCAGTTCTGCATTTATGCATTTTCCATAGAAGGAAAACACTGTTACTAAACTGCCAGCCGTGCCTCAACATATGACCATCTGTCCATGTTCCAAATCTGTCCAGAAACGTATATATAGGTAGCAACTGAAAATTGTAATGAGATAGATATAGATATATATATAGATATATATATATATAGCTAATATGAAAGTACTTCATCCAGGGAATTACCAAAATTTTTAATGAGGAGTATCGCATACTCAACTAAAACTAAGAGCTACATAAACTCTCAGATATACTAAATATGGGGGGGGAGGGGGGAGGGAATTACTGAATTTTGACAGATACACTATAATTTCAAATTTTACATTATTATTGTCTCACCCTGTTATAAAAGCAAGTGCTTTAGTTTCCACTACTCTAACTAGGATTAGGAGATAACTATCCATGTAGAGTGACACAGAAAGGAACATACAGGACTTAGGGGCCATCAGGCATGAGACTGGGAAGGATCTCCTGTAAAAGTAAAAAATCTATTTTTAAATTTCTTAAATATAAAATTGCTTTTGCATCTACAGCAGAGACCTGTGCACTTCACAAAAGCAGTAGCAATAGCTCCTGGATGTTGGAAATTTGCCTTGTGTGAACCTTCTCCTGCTTAAGCCCCATGTTTCTCTTTGAAGCTCTCAAATTAACAGTTTCAGAGGCTCAGAGTGCATTTCAGAGGGGTTTGGGATGAGATGGCTCCAATTTGGCAAGAAGAAAGGAAGTGTTTTGCACGCAGCTACCCTCAAAATCAGCAATTTTAAAGTAACTCAAAAATTAGGAGCAGCTGAAGGAAGAAAATGGTTTAGAGGCAACTGAAGCAATTACAAATGTATGATACAATGCCAAGTCCTCTCAAAAGCCAGTCTGCTGTAACCACCGCCCACATACAGGCATCCCAGAAAGATTGGTGTCCACGACTCAGATGTAAATATGAACATACACAGACACAGGATGGTTTTGCATAGCCCCCTTGTCATGCTTGCCCACAGGGCAGCTAATGCTGGTGTGGCTCACCTAATGTCCCCCACCCAGAGGACTCTGGTCACACGCTGCTGTTCCCTGCTGCTCCCCCTGAGCAGTAGCCAAGGAAATCAGGAGGCCCCTTCCGTACACTACTGGTTTACTTTTGATTAGCTGCTTCATTCCTAAGCCTCTACTGCCACAAATGCAACCTCTACACACCTCACAAAATGGATTTAGAAACCCACGATTTATAAAAAACACCACTGGTCTTACAAGAAGCTTTGAGCACGATTTTGGCTACTCTGAACAGCAGACTCCTCCCATCTGTTTGCAATAATTGAACCATTAGTGTTTCTGAAGGGCCTGAGCAGAGCAGATCAGAGAAGTGAGGATGCACAACATGCAGGATAATACTTTCTTCCAATTTTTAGCATTTTTCACCCCATTTCTTAGCAGGTTTCTTGCATCACCCATTCCCACTCCCTGGTAGATTAGTCTCACCTCCACACCCCCTCCATGAGCTTACTCTGGCGACAGCTCTTGTCCCCACTGTGCCTGCCAACCTGCTCCCTTGTAGCCCGCTCACCTCTCATCCCATTGCTGACAAGAGCGAGGCCACCACCGGCAGCTGCCAGGGTGGTTGATCTATGCCCATGCTCACAGCTTGGCAAGGATGCCAGCATTAACTGGTCCAACAGCAGCAAGAAGAACAGGTACTTTTCCAGCTTGCCACGCAGGCTTGCCCAGGCTGGGAGACTCAATTTAAATGTCTTTCATCTGAGCTCTAATTTTCCTTTAATTGGAGGTATCAAATGCATATCTTATCAAATGTGGCTTGAACTAGATTTCAAATTCACACAGGGAACAACAGCATAAAAATGCTTACACATAAATCACATAAATCCTGTCTTTTTGTCTCTTTTAAGTCAGGTTTTTCCACAAATATGCTGACCTTCCTTTGCCATTGTAACCTGGTTCCTGTGGAGGCAGGATGAAGAGATTATTTCACCTAATCAGGAAGGCAATCTGTTCTCATTTTCTTGAAGCTGGGATGTGAAATGAGAGGCCCAAGGGCTAAAGTATTTCAAGGTATTCGGTGCAGTCTGAAAGCACTGCAATGAAGCTGAAGGCTGTACTGGAAATCTGAGGTTAGACAATCCTGGGCATGAATAAAATTAAAATCCTTTTCCTGGCATTCTCCTGTTTACAAGTGCAACCACCATGTTTGATGATTTACACCCTAAAATTGGAGAGAAATTCGCATTCCTAGAGAAGGCATGGCAGTTTCCAGCATATGTCTGGAGAAAAGGCAGCACATACGGACCTTTCTAACAGTCCAGGTGTCCTGAGACTATAAAGCCATCACAAAGACACTTCTGAAGCAGTCCACCTCACTTTTGTCATGGCCATCTCTTCCTACCATACTCCCATTTTCTACATCGACACCAACCACTCCTGAGGTGTGGGACACATGTCTAATATTTATCACTTCAACATTTTAAACTAACCAGATATGATTAAGGTAAGCAGTGAAAAATAGCCACTACATAAGCTCCCATCTTCTAAGAACGACTCACTTCATTATCAAAGCTGCACTCTTAGCACCTCTGATTGCAGTTCTAGAGGGCCATCTATTTGATCCAAGGTTCAGGTTTTGCTTTCTGTAGACTTTCTTCCTAAGCCTTTCAAAAACATGGTTCTATAAGCTACATAAGGACTTAAAGTAATGCCTCTCAACCATTAAGAAACAGAGCACCATCTTTATAATTCAGGTAATTACTCTAGTCTCATTACCAGTATTCCTCAGACCAACCTTCACACCACTGCAACAGTCTACTGCAGTCTGAAAAGCAGTAGTAGCAACATTTACTAATTTCGAGTGAAAAAGCATCAGCAGACTTAACCTCTGAGTCAGATGGTTTCTGGAGCATATTTGCTTGCAGGAGTCAAACATGTTTAGGTTTTAGAAAAAGAAGTGCTTGGCTCTTCTGAAGTAGTCAGAGTAGCTGTCTGTATCATCTGTGTCTGGGCTATCAAAGCAGCAAGGGAAAAATACTTCTCCACTTCCATGGGCAGAGCAATTGTGGTGGGTTGACCCTGGCTGGACGTCAGATGCCTGCCAAAGCTCCCCTCAGAGAGAAAATACAACTAAAGGCTCATGGGTTAAGATAAAGACAGGTAGAGATCACACCAATTATCATCATGGGCAAAACACTATCTGGGCAAATTACTTTCTTGCCAATCAAATCAGTGTAGGATAATGAAAAGGAAACCCAAATTTTAAAACACCTTCCATTCACCCGCCTCTTCTTCTCAGGCTTAATTTTATTTCCAATTTCCTCTCCCTCCAAACAGTGCAGAGAGATGGAGAATAGAGGTTGTGATCAGTTCATCACACCTTGTCTCTGCCACTCCTTCCTCAAGGAAGGACTCGCACACTCTTTCCCTGCTCCAGCATGGGGTCCCTCCCATGAGAGACAGTCCTTCA
Organism: Corvus kubaryi; assembly: GCF_017639235.1. Lineage (NCBI taxonomy): Eukaryota > Metazoa > Chordata > Aves > Passeriformes > Corvidae > Corvus > Corvus kubaryi. The sequence goes on along the minus strand of NW_024580666.1, from coordinate 7,406,784 downwards.
CAAACTTCTCTAAAATGAGTCCTTCCCACAGGCTGCAGTTCTTCACAAACTGCTCCAACATGGGTCCCTTCCACAGGGTGCAGTCCTCCAGCAGACTGCAGCATGGTCACAAGTGCTGCCAGAAAACCTTCAGCATTGGCTCCTCTCTCCCTGCGTCCACAGGTCCTGGCAGGAGCCTGCTCCACTGCCTCTTCAACCATCCACCTGCTCCAGCGTGGGTGCAGGGGCACACCTGCCTCACCATGGGCTGCACCATGGATTGCAGGGGAGTCTCTGCACTGGTGCCTGGAGCACCTCTTCCCCCTCCTTCTTCACTGACCCTGCTGTCTGCAGGGCTCTTTCTCTCACATATTCTCGCTCTGGCTGCAATCTGCTCTTGTGCAGTACCTTTGTCCCCTTCTTAGCCATGTTATCCCAGAGGCACTACCACCATCTGTGATGGACTTGGCCTTGGCCAGTATTAGGTCTGTCCTGGAGCCAGCTGGCATTGGCTCCGTAGGACACCTGGGAAGCTTCTGGCAGCTTCTCACAGGAGCCACCCCTGCAGCCCCCCACTACCAAAACCTTGCCATGGAAACCCAATGCAGCAATATATACCCCCACTAACAGAACAGCTGTGCACATTTAGGACTGTTTGCTTTCTTTTACTTGTAAAGTGCAAACAGCACTGGCTCCACAGAAGATTTTTGCAATACAGACTGACTTTTACGTTTCAGGACTACAAACACAACACACCCAAATGTTTAGCATATTTTTTCCTTTTTTCCCCCTTTGCCTATCTTTGGCTGACGTCAGGCATTATAATCCCAGTGAGCACATTTCACTTTTAAACACCTAACAGTTACATTTTCTGTCTGTTCAACACTTGGCTTCAGGAACAAAGCAACAGCCAAGTCTTTAGGAAGCTGCTTTAAAATACTATTACAGATGTCTAAGCAACACAAAGCAGCATTTTTGAAATTCAAAAAAACAAACAAAGACTTGGACATGGCTCAAGGAATACTTGATGAGAAACAGGACAGAGTGTGTGCTAGAGAACAGGGGCTGTGCTTAAACTACCCAGTCATTTGCCTCAACACTCGTGCCTCAGTTTCCCCATCTCAAAAGCCAGGATAACCCATCCTTGACAAGGCAGATCGAGACACTCACAAGGACTGCTATTTAACTACTACCCACTGTGAGAAAAGCCTAGATACTGATCCCTAGTAGTAGTCTCTCTAAATTCACCTATGCATGTGAGCCTGCACCAACATTAGTAAAAACTTTCCATAATATCCTGAAATAATTATTCCAAGACTACAGCAATTTGTGAGTTGGTTGATTGTTGGGGCTTTTTTCCCTTGCAGAACTTGGATGATCAGAAGTCTTAACTTCCAAAAAAAAAAAAAAAGGAACAAATCACACCTAAACAAAACAACTCACAGTGGTTTTTTTCTTATCAACCAATTCAAAAGGTAATGGTAACTATTTCAGCCACCATTCAATTACTGTTTCATTTATTTCTAGTGTTTCAGCTCAGACTACTTAGCTGTAATTATGGCTGTCTGTCTCACACCTCTGTGCCTGGTTACTACAAACATCTTTTTAAGTCTTCAGAAAAGAAGAGGGAAATCAGCCTTCCACCACTGCCAGCAACAGAGTAGCTGCAGCACAAACAGAGATTCAATACCCTGCTGGCAGTGCTACCAACATTACATAAACTGGCACCAAGTTTTAAATAAAATGGCACTGCAGTGTTGCAGATGCTTATACCAGGATTCAGTTAAAACATAATTTGTAGGGAATTAAACAATTTCATCCAAAGCAGTTTCTAGATCTAGTTCACCACACAAACATATAAACCCTTGTCCCAGCAAACGAGGCACAGACACTGATCTTACCACCACCTGGCAATAATGACAAAACCAGGTAAAAGGTAAGAATCAACTGTTTTGCCTTTGCACAAGACCTCCTTTCTACATGATCATTTGTCACATACAGGGCAAATAAATAAGAAGTAACAACACCAGCACTACCTCTGCTTATGCACCCGTCAGAATCATCAATTCTTCAATGTACCTAACATGCATTGAAACAGAAAAACACAACAGACCAACTTCAATCAGACACTTGGTTACACTCTTTTGAGTACCCCTGCGAAACACATTTGGACAGGAAATAACCTACTTTATTTTATCATCAGTTTCAGTCCTTCCCACAGGAAGGAGCTCAAACCCTAGTGAAAACTGACTCCTGCATTTAGCTCCCCCTCTTGTCCAACACTCCAATGTGCTACCACTTTAAAGCAACCACAGAAGCTCAGCATCAGCAAAGACAGCAGCTCACTGGCAGCAGTGGCAAGTGCTACACAGAGATGAGCCTTCCAGGACACTCCCCACAAAGCCACTCCACAGGCACCAGAGTAGCAGCTAAGGCAGTGAACTATTACCTTCACAGCAATGCGGCTAAAAAGACAAGGTACAGAATTTCAATCCTGCCTGCAAACCTGGAGAGCAGGGCATTTCAGTATTGTAGTAAATATTTATTAGGGTTGCTCTGTAACTGCGTAGCTCTCATTCCATCTTTTGCTACAGATTGAAACAAGCGTTTGCTCCAGCAAGTCAATTCAGACGTAAATACCTGGGGACTCCCAACAGGAAAATGATTTGTCAAGATGATTCTTACAAATCTGAAAGATCCATCAGCATCCTCAGTGTTGCCTGGATCGAGGCGCCTGTTCTTCACTCCAGCACTGACTCTTCATCCAAGGCAGCCTCTTGCCATTTACCAGCAGAACCTAGAGCAGAACAGTGACACCACCCATGGGGACAAGATACACCTTTTCACTAGCAGCAGTCCACAGAATGGAGTCAGGGAGAAGTTCCAAAATAAAAAGGACACCGCTACATTTTTAATAGTTTATTAACACTTCAACCTTTCATAACTTTGAAGAAGGCCTGAAAGATAAGTTTTGCTTATTGGCTTTGTCTTTTCCCCTTTGGCAAAATGTCACCTTTCAACTCCTCCCTCCACCCTCCCTCCTCCCAGGAGGATAATGAAGTTCCAAGCTACTGTTTGGTTGCTTCTTTTATGTAAGTTGGCTTCAAACATAGCAGCAGAAACATGCAAGCCTGGGCAATAGCGTTTGTCAACAGATTTTAGAGAATGAGTAGAAATGCACAAATAAGTCGTGCATTGATACAAATAACTTTCTCTTAAATGAACTTTATATATATATATATATTCTAAGTGGGTTAAATTTGGTGCCCAGAATTACTACAGAAGCTGTATCTTCTAGTTAACTAGGTTTATTTTCTTTTTCCCCCTGAACCCCACTACTCTGTTTTAAAGTGCTATATTGATAAAAATTTTAAAGTAACTACTTTGATACTGTATACTTGTATTATCTTGCCCTTTTAAGAAACCAGAAGAGCAACCTGCAAGGTGTATTTAACTCAAGCGATGCATTTCCCCTCACATGACTTTATGGGCATCACCGTCTGCTCATATCACCAGGAGCAGGTGGAGAGACTGTATTTCCCTGTGCTTACATACCCGAGTAAGCAGGCAGACAAAGCAAGAAGTTCTACCCATTTCAGGAACAAAGACAAACAATTTAATCCATAGTACATAATTCACTGAATACAGTTGATCTCATCCAAAGAGACTCCTGAGAGCAAAATAGTTTTAGCATTACATTTTATATACAGCTATGAAGGGATTACGGGAAACCAAGACAGTCTCCTTAGACCATTACTGAGAACTCTGGTTACGAGAGCCCTGTACTTTCACCTTGAAAACATTACTTAAACCATGACCAAAGTTTTACCACCAACTGTTTTCTTATTTATGAAAAAGTTATTTCATTCTGATTTTATCATTTTTACCATATTTCTGCTGCCAGATATCAAAACCTGAGTCAGCTGCATTGAGCAATGACTTGTTTTTCTGCTTTAAAGTCCTCTAAGTGCTAGCACCTTTGAAAACCTCCGTACACCATACTGTAAACATTTTAAGATCTTCCAGAGGGTTTTGTTTGGTTTTTCTCCCTTCAACGCAGGAATGACTGCTCTGTCTGAAGCAAACTACATCCTGCACAATATTGCTTTCATTATTTTCCACGTAATCAGTTTGGAACAGGCTATGAAAGTTTGATGTGGCGATGTTCTGTTAGAGAAAAAAAAATCAGGAGAAATACACCATTCTGAACCAGTGGAACCAAAGTAATCAAAACCTTAACATAGTTTTTTCCAGTCACTGGGATGGAAGGAGACTTGAATGCAGACACTGGAACAAGTAATTGGAAACAGGGCTTGCATGCTTAAGTGAAAAGATAAGCAGTATTTGCATTTTCTCCATCATCTTCCTTGTACATGTGCAAGATTTCATAAAAAACTTTACCACAGAGAGCTATGACAGAACATAATGTAATTTTTTTTTTTTAAAAAGCACTAAAAATCAAAGGCAACCAAGATAATGTACATCTTTCCCAGAACATTTTTCTCAGCTACATAAGGTGTGCATATACCAAGGTCTAACACACTTAGCTGCACCACATCAAGTCAAGCTGTCCAAGAGCATACACAATTTTGCTTACAGGAGTATACTTCTTCCACAATTTTTCAAGTTTACAAGTAATTCCCTGTATTGGATTACGCTTACTCAGAAGTAGAGATAATATTTTGTTTCAATACTACTGTTTGTTTTTATGACATATTCAGAGATGAGGCAAGACATAAGATTAAGTGCAGGGAAGCATTTCAGACCCCAAAAACGCATTTTTTAAAACTTAGCTATACATGGTTAAAACAGGTAGATCTGCCAAGAGTTGCATAAAATTATTTCTATTTCCCAAAGGTGAGCAACTGAGCAGAAGGTGAGCAACTCAGCAAATATCAACTCTTCTGCATCATGGAATTCACTATGTGTGTCTGAATGATTCAACTTGCATTTTTTAATATTTGCTAAGACAGAATTATAAACTGAGTAAGTTAGTATATGTGAATTAAGTACCCTTAAGAAATCAAAGAATAATGTTGACTCCTGGAAGACACCCAGAAGATCCAAAGATGGAACAGAAGGTTGATTATTACACTCCTGCACAATCCAAGCAAATTGTTAATATATTGAAAACATTCATGTCTGGTATTTGTACCTGCTGGATATCCAAATTATTCTGTCTCAAACCAAGTTTGATAACCATCCTCTTTGTAGCTGAAAGCAGCCAGAAAACAGTTCATTTTTTTTAAACAAATGGAATGGAAACCTTTTTTTTTTTTTTTCTTTCCCAAGCTTCAATTACAACAGTCAAAGCCAGAGACTTAAGCAAATAAACTTCAAAATAGCCATTTGTTACAAGTAGCAAATTATCATGAACAATGAACTTGTTAAGAATCCCCTCTAAAAGCACGACACACACAAACAGGCTACCCGCAGAAAAATCTGTTAACAATTTTATTTCTTTTGTCATGTTAAATATTATGGGACAGGACTGTTAAGGATGAAAAACTCTCAACAATGCCTCACAAGGAATAAGAAAGAAATTCTGCCATGATATTAGCAAAGTAAGGTAAGGAGAAAATTTACACAGTAAGAGGCACCATTTCCCCCAGAATACCTCCTGTCATATTCCTGAATGAGTGGGATTAGCAATCTAATAAATCATTTGTCAAGAGGTAACAGCAACAGATAAAATTTTAAAGGATTATTAAAATAACATTTACAAGACTCTGAACAATTTTCGAATTCTTATTAAAACCACAGAAAGAAAGAACAATTCTTTATTTATGAATTTTCATAAAGGACTGACTGTGCAACTGATACCTGCTATTGATGACTGAATGTACAATTTTGTCCAGCAGCTGAACAGTTTGTCTTTTCAGATTGTGTTTTCTAACCGTGCGAGATCATTAAAGGCAAAGCCTGTTATGATGCTGTACATAAGAACAGCCACTCGGGCCGTACTACCCATGATGTGGTAGGTAAACAAACCTTTTTCTGGCCAAGAGAAAACAAAACAAAAAAAAACAAAACGAAACAAAAACAAAAACAAAAAAAAAGGAAGCTGCAGTTTTGCATGCTTCTCTCACTCATTCTTTCTACAAGATGAACTTCCCTAGAAAGAATCCAATGAAAATGGCTGCAATTACAACAAGAAGTGAAGGAAGAGAATTAGAGCCATTATCTCTGAGGGCCAAAGCTGTGGGCGATCCAGATTTATCCGAGTGCGCTACCTTTCTGAGCCTCAAGCCTTCATCCTGAGGGGAGGAAAAAACACAGATGGAAAAAATATATAAATACATCATTACAATAGCAAAAACTGAACTCAAAAGGCCGTATTTACTGGCGAATATTTAAATAAAGTTTCTAAAAAAACCTCAACGCATACAACATGACACCACACCAAAATCCAAAACATGGACATAGAAAACCATATTTTAAATAAGGACCATAATTCACTAGTCTCTCTGCTTAAAAAATATTCCAAAAATCTTGGTAGGCCCAATGAAGCATCCTGCTCTTACTTAATATGTGTCAAAATTACATAGAAGTAATTCCTTATTGTTAATGAGAAACATCTGCTTTGTTTAGTCTCAATGTCATCAGGATTACAGGTCTGGATATATCATAGTTATTATGTTATATATTATTTCATAGTTCTTTAAAAGACTACCACAGCCAGTGAAATTGTCCAAACTGTTCCGAAAGCAAATATATAGAAAAGACACATAAAGTCATGTATTGACTACTGACGGGTCACTGAAATAACACCTTTACATAGAGGTACAAGAAAGTAGTGTTTGCTTACCTCCTCTGGCCAAACAATTGTTCTTATTCTCTGTTTGTAATACAAATGTTACTGCTCTGGATCTCATTTACTCATTATTAAAGAAAAATAAAGCACTTTTAAAACGCTAATTTAATTCAGTAGCTTTGACTCAGACCTAAATTAATAAGATCACCTTAAAGAGGACCATTTCATTTAAGAAGATTATGCAGCTTCAATATCTCATCCATGACAATCACAAAGTCTCAATCACTGACAAGTTCAAGATATACATAATATACAGGACAGTAAAACCATACAGCGAATCAATCTTGACATTCTAACAGTTTTATCTACTTGCTGGAATACATATGTTTTGGCCTAATTACAAACCAGACCTTTGAATCAAGCAGAGTGAAGCCACTTCAATATAAATGTGGACACAGAACTTACTCTCAGGTGCCGATTTTCATCTGTCAGCTTCATAATCTCTGCCTGAAGTCTTTTGCACTCCTCCACGAGCTTCCTTGTTTCAGTATCATTAAGTGAAACACTATGTGGTTTTGGCATCGGTCCATCCTGCTTAGATGCGTTCAGTACTGGGGCGGATTTGCTTGCATCTATATCATTCTACAAATATCAAGAATGATTTGAGAATTTTACTTACCCAAAGAAAAACCATCCACAGCTTAAAAGTGAAACAATGAAGCTACCGATACAGTTCAACAAAGTTTATATTTACAGTAAGCTGAACAGACACACTGACAGTTCAGTTCTGATTAGCTCAGGTGTTAAAAAAGCAAGAGAAGATTGCACTGTTTACCTGGTACTACACTCTACTGAGACACAAATTAATACTTTAGCTGCTTAACACTGACCCAGGAGGCATCCAAAAGAGGGCATAAAATACACCAAAGATCATCTGAACTTGGGGGGGAAAAAATAAAAGGAAGAAAAGTAATCCTGCAATAGTAAGAAACAAAACAAAGTAAAACCAAAGCAGATCATGTCACAAACTCCTATAAAGTGTGTATGATACAAATGTTTTGCACTTATAACACCTTTTAGTGAAGGAAAATAAAGTGCTGCACAAACATGAAATTTAAGTCTCACAGCATCTGAAATACATATTACTAATTCTGAAAAGTCACAAAAAGCTGTGAAAAAACCAGTACTAAAATTAAAAATCTAATTCCCACAGCTCTGCTCAAAGTCACAGAATCATAGAATAGTTTGGGTTGGAAGGAACCTCAAAGAATATCTAGTTCCAATCACCCCACTATGGGCAGGGACAATTTTCACTAGATCAGACTGCTCAAAGCCTGATCCAACACAGCCTTGAACACCTTGAGGGATGGGGCCTCCACAACTTCTATGGGCAACCTGTTCCAGTGCCTCACTACCTCCTCAGTAAAGAATTTCCTCCAAACATCTAAACCAAATCTTTCATCTTTTAGTTTAAAACCATCCCCCCTTGTGTTACCACTATCTGCCTCTGTTAAAAGTTGCTGCAGTGGGGTGTCCATGCAGCCTTCTCTTCTCCGGGCTGAACAACCCCAGTTCTCTCAGCCTGTCTTAACACGAGAGGTGCTCCAGCCCTCTGAGCATCTTCAGGGCCCTCCTCTGGACTTGCTCCAACAGGTCCACATCGTTCCTATGCTGGGGAACCCAGAGCTGGACTCAGGACTTCAGATGGGGGTCTCACAAGGGCAAAGTAGAGGGAGGGAAAATCACCTCCCTTGACCTGCTGGCCACACTTCTTGTGATACAGCCCAAGATGCTTTCTGGGCTGTGGGCACACACTGCAGATTCATGTCCAGCTTTTCAACCACGAGAACCCCCACGACATGGCAAGCCTGACTGCCAGTGAAGACTGAGCCAAGGAACTCAGTGAATACCTCAGCCTTCTCTATATCTGTTGTCACGAGTTCACCCTTCTTGTCTGTCGGGGGGGTTCACTCTCCTTGTCATTTCTTTTCTGACATATGTACTTACGGAGTCCCTTCTCATTACTCTTCACATCCCCTGCCAAGTCCCAGTCCATCTGTGCCTTGGTTCTCCTGATCCCACCCCTAAACACCCCTAAACCATAGCCCTGTATTTCCCAAGTCACATGTCCCAGCTTCCACTGGCTGTGCATTGCCCTCTTACTCTCCTCAATGCGAGGAGCAGATCCTTGCTCAGCTATGCCATTTTCTGGCCTGCCTTCCTTGATTTCTTACACATCAGGATGGAAAGCACTTGCACTCTAAGAAAAATGGCCTTAAAGAGTTGGCCCTAAAAGAGCGTAAAGCTCCCTAAGAGTGGCTGTAAAGAGCTGATTTTTTAATTAAAGAGTCAGCTCCTCTGTCCCTAGGGACAGTTTCTTAGGAAAAAGTACAAAAGGAGGTAGTTTTGTATACCCATTACATTTCTCTCAGTCCATTACACACTTCATGAAATTAAAGCCAGAAAGTAGATAACTAAGTGCCTTGATATTAAATGCTCAACCTTTACATTTTTACTGTTTAAGACACACTTCGGAAGCTTACACCTTCACCTCACAAATTATTCTTGACCAAAAAAAACAAAAACAAAACCAAAAAACCAACAAAAAAAACCCAGACCACAAAGCAACTGCTACACCCCCTTCCCTCCAAGATTATACTGAGATTGCATACAAAAACGATGAAGTATAAAAATAACAAAAAGATAGTTTTTTGGCACTGGTCTCCAATGCTGGAGTTTTCTAAGATGTGGGTGGACAGTGTTCCCTTTTGGACAAGATCTTGGACCAGACAGTACTTCAAGGTCCCTTTAAACCTGGGCTGTTCTGTGATTCTATGAATCCTTAAAAAGTTATATACTGAACACCTCTCCTGACTAATTTAGTACAAATTCCTTCAATTCATTTAATCATTAAATCAAATAGGTTGAAAAAACCCTGAAATTTCTGTGAGATCCTACCAGTCAGTGGTACAGATCTTACAGTTTCTTACTCCTTACTTACCAGTTTATCATTTTCGTTGGGCATTTCAAACACACATCTCAATTTGGAGTCCATTAACTCATCAGGTTTCGCTTCTTTCCACTAAGACAACAATTAATAGTTATTTAACATGCTGGACTCATGCAAACATCTCAACAGTTCATAAGCTTGCTCTTAGCTCTGGCCTTCTACACAGCTGAATACCATGTTTACCCTCCCTGCAATTTTCAGACTTGCTTATGAACAATGCTTTTTGTTCACACTCACTGCTGTGAAGTAAAAAAAGCTAGAAATGGTTATTCAAGTCTGGAAATGAAAAAGAGTAAACTGAATGCAAGGATGGATCCATCAGAGGTTTGTATGAAATAGGGAGGGGACAATACAGTGGTTTCTTAACACACAATGGGACACAAGTAGCATTGGAGTCAGTTTGAAAAGAAAGTTCTAGCCCTATTAAGCCTCAGTAAATGTACTTCTTGTATCCCATCTTGGAAGCACTGATTTTAAACAAAAGATTGAAAGACACCTTTTAGTGACTCTAGTGACTCTGTGTTTGTTCTAGAGTAAATTTCTTTAGTTCTTTAAATTTTAGACTTTTAACCACTTTCTCCTTTTACTCCATATCATGCGACAATTTGGGCCTAGAGAATTTTTCAAAGCTGTTTATAAAAACCATTTTAAATTCTAATGGTTATCAGTCTATTTAAATAACTAAAATATGCTGGAATCTCTCTCCTCAACTGACAATTAACATTCAAAGCATGCACTTCATGTAGTTGCCTTAAATTCTTAGGCTCAGAGACTGCTCTGAAGTCTGCAGCAATTTTTCTAATAGGTCCTCTACTGTTACCTTGGAATTGTAGGTGTTACAGATTCAAATATTCAGGTTTTTCGTAACATCCTTCCTATTATTTTTTTTCCAGTGGCATTATTTATACAGTAACTTACAAGAACAACTATCGATTTCCTGAAAGCTCCATGTCTCAGTATTGTATACCTGAACACACTAAGAAAGCAGTTATTTGAAAGGTATTTCTGAAGCTGGTTTTTATACCCTCACCAAATAGCCATGCTTCATTTACCACACATACCCAAGAGCTACTAGAGCATATGAAGAAAAACAAACCAGGTCAAAAAGGCAGACAGATGTTAACTTTCACGTCTCAAAAGCTTCACAAAATCTAGAAGGTTTTCCACTGCTTCCAGTGAAGAGTGATGCCACAGCAGTCTTTGCCTTCTTATAAGGGGACAGAGCCTAAACCTGAAAAGGTCTCCTCCTGGATTTCAGCAATTTATAAAATCTCATCTTTATCCTTTGTTTCCCCTCTCCTTCTCTGCCTTGAGTGAACATCAGATGTACCTGTGTAAACACAAGCATTCCCTAAAATAGTTTCTAGAGTTAGAAGCATGTGCAATGTTGACCTCCACCTTAGGACATACTTATGTGAGTCCAAATACACCCTAAAAAGCACATTCTGACAACTGAGGGCTTAATTCCCATTGCTGCCAGCCAGTAAAATCAGAAACAGGCACCTTACTTCTGAACTAACAAGCACAAACCTACATATCTTCTTTCTGGATCTTGCATCAGACCAACCCAGCCTAAGAACTAAAGCTACAACAGGTTCTATTAAAACAGAAAATAAATCTATCATTTGTCCTGTGTTTAGCCACTTGGTATCTTGTAGGGAGACACATCTTAGTCTTGAAAATGTTCTAATTCATTATAATCCCATTCAACATTTCACTTAAACACTTTTCAGACCAAACGAACCCATTTCAGACAGCTTCAGGCTTGTTGTTTGAATATACTCTTGATTCCTTCAAATTCAATCTGTTTATCCCCTTCAAATCAGCTGCGTGTAAAGGTATAACATGCCCATATTTTAACACTGAACTGACCTTACCTTAGACTCACCACTATATCCATTCAATAACCTCGAGGTTAATCACTAGAGGCAAGTTCTAAGAACTGACCTTGTATTTCATATTAAAAACCCTGAATCACATTTGAAGTCACACTTGTTCAGAGAAAATCCAATTCTTCTTCAAACAGAAACTGCAAAAATGTGAATCATTTATAGCTAAGTCTAATTTTTTAAGAAAAAAAAAATACAACAGTCATTTTACTCTGTTTTTACTTACCACTGCCTCCATATCTGTAATATTTGGTGGTGCATAGGTTGTTTGTACCATAAACTTGTGTTTACTCTTCTCATTTGGGTCATAGTCAAAAGGCTGCAGCATTACTGTTTCGAAGAAAAAAATAAAACTGTGACTCTTCAGCTAATCACTACAGCAAGCATGCTATCCACTTCAGATTTATTCCCCATTGAACAGACACTGAAAGTTAAAATGCAAAGGCAATGCATACACTGTAGAAACAGGGACTCAAGAGGTCAGAGTCTGGTGTAGCTGACATGATTATTTCTCTAATTACTATAGGAAAAGACATTTCATAGACAAATATGTACAAATAGATCCTGTAAGAGAGACAAAAAAAAATTACATCTAGGTATGGGGGAGGGGGCGGGGGTAGGCTTGCAACTTGATCTACCAGAGGATGAGGACTCAGTGAACTGCAGAGATTAATTTTTTGGCAGTGTACATACACCTGTCTTCCACAGAATGGGAATGCCAGTTCAGTATATCTTTATACAAAATTAAGAGAAGCAGAAGCAGTTCCAGAAAAATATAAGAAAAATTACATGGAGTCCTATAACCGGTATCTGTATATGTACCTATCCTACAGCAATGAAAAAGCTATAGAAGAGATACTGATAGAGCTAGAAAAATGCAACAGCAGAAGGAAAAACAGTAACAAGTAACAGTAACAAGCTGTGAAGGAAGAGAAGTAACATGCTATATCATGAAAAAAAACCACAACAACAAGCAATTGCTAGCAATTGCTGTTAACAACAACAAACAATACATGACAGGATAATAAATCGTAAATTTAGGCATCAAGGTAAAGAAAAACAGCTCTTACGGAATTTGTATTTTTGGAAAAAAATTAATAAACATGGCTGAAGAAGGTTTCTTAGTGATTCACAACTGAAAAGTGATAAATGATTTTAAAATGTCTGTGGACTTCCTCAAAATGACTGTCAAATCATCTCCAACAATGAATTTAAAAACTGGCTTGGCTCTGATTCAGCATGATGCATTAAACAGGCTGAAGACAGCTAACACTACCTCAACATTCAGTTTTGAACGTAAGAGCTTCAGCCCACAGTATCCTACAGTTATTTCTCTCTGCACAACAATGTGAGAGAAATCTATTTTTAATTATATGAAAGATGACTCAGCACTGAAAACACTCAGTTGAGGGACTGATGAGATAAAGTGGGTCACTAGAAAAATAATCTGTGCACTTATTTTAGCAAATTACCCAAAAGAAATTACATGCCTAAAAACAAAAAGATGAAACTGACACTTTGGGGAAGAGAACTTAGTTCTGAAAAGCACTGTGGAGTCACTCTAACTCAACAACTGCACTTGAAAACATCTTGAGGTCACTGTAGCTGAATAACTGCATGAGAATCCAGTAATACAGAAATAGGCACACCAAAGACTTCCTGCTATGCCAACTGAAGAGTCAAGCAGTGTGACACTGTTTCCCTTTATTGGTGATCCTGAAGCCACAATATGGTTTACAGCTCCAGTACTGACTCATTTGAAAAACCAAAATATTAAAGCTTTAAAAGGATGATTTGCAACTGTGAAAACACACAGGATGTAATCCTTCAATCTATTAAATTCCCTAAAGAGAAAGTCCAGCAAGACCTTGACTGTGATATCAAACTACCCACTGGAAAGACCCCAGATACCAGATCAAACACACAGCTAAGGCAAAATGGCTGTAAGTTGTCATTGAAGATGAAAATAAAGAAGTTTTTGACTATTTGAATCTTAAACCAATTCTCAGTAAAATGATCTTTCTGAGTCAGTGAACAAGTACCACATGAGTCCAGATGCTGGACTGCCCATGGTAAGCAATAATGAAGTTTTAAAGGGCCCCATTCTACAGATCATATTAGAACAGAAAACTCCTACAAGGAAAGTTACTCTAAGGTTTTAATCAACCAAAGTTTTCTTGGGTTCTTCTTTGCGTCTTTTGAACATATCACCTGAAGACAGTTCTCCAGCTTCTTTTAAACTTGCCAAAGGGTGTAAGAATGTGAATCTGAAAAGCTCTGAGGATTGCTCCATTATTTCCCTTTTGCTTTGCTACAGAGGTCTCCAAGGATTCTAAAATAATCAGTTTTCTAGACCTAGGACATCTAGGAGTTCACACCTGTATTGCCTGTGATCTCTACAACCTGAATCCCCCTTCTTCTAGTGATTCTAACTCAAAATGGTCCAGAGAATGACCTACAAAAATCATTTACCAAATCTTAAAACTAGTATCTAGTCTTCCCATTTTCTTGAGAAAAACAACTAGCTAAAATTGTAAACTAATTTTTTCTTAAATGCAATGAACGATGAAATGTTACATTTTAAGCACATCAGAGCAGCCAAGTAATGCTTCTAAACATGAATATAGTAGTCTGAAGCAAAGGTAGTGTTAATGTCACTGCCCTTTTTCAATTTGCTTCTCCTCCTTTCAGAGAGCCACAGATAAATGTGACAAAGGCAAGTATTTCTATACAGAGGACTTTTTCATATATCATTGCAGCTCTGCATCAAGTTGCCATCACACTTATGAAGGGAATCCCTTTTATTTAAAAAAAAAAAAGTTTTAAAAAGCTGACATACTTCAAACAGTCTTTAAGATCAAGCATTAGGGAACTTCATTAAAGGCTTTAAAAACACTTAACCTACAACTGCGTGTTTTTGTTTTTTACCTGAAACAATTACAGATGATCCTGGGTCAATAATTCCACTGTTTGGCCTTACACAGTATCGACGAGGTGCTGTGGTCTTCACTTTGAAGCATACTTTCCTATCTGACGGATTTCGTAGTTTAAGATTTGTAGTTACTACATCTGTAAAGGGACCTGAAAAAAAGGTTGGTGTTTTTTAAATATACATGTATCTCTGGAGAAGAAATCTCTTTATACGGTACAAGTAACTCTTAAAATATATCTTGTTGCCAACAAACTTCTAAAAGCAGGTTAAATCATACAGCTGTTAGGCACATACGCTGTGTTACATGTAAAGAGTGCTCTATCACCCTAGTTGTAACAATATACATCACTGCAATCAAGAACTCTTAAATAGTACAACACACTCAAGCTGCTGCCACAAGTGGTTCATACATGCAGATATTAATTTTACTAAATCATTCTTAACATTTGAAATACCAAGAAGGTACTGGTCATATGCAGAAGTAAATTTTGCTGAATTTTTCTTTAGGAATAGAAGCAACACATTCTTTGGAACTCTTTCAATTGTTTAAAGAAAGAAAACAGACTAAAATACAGTCACTGCTATATTTCACTATATTTTAACTTCTGTTGGCTTCTGAGCTCCTATAGACTTGACTGAACAAGGCATCAATCTCCTCTTTTAAACTCAAAATAAGCAAGAGAAATGATACTCTGTTTATGCGTGTACTCTAACTGATCCCCAGAAAAGCAGGTTGTAGTTGCTATATTTATGTATTCAATGCAATGTACTCTCTTAACTGTATTTATGCTAAACCTTCAGGATAGGAATTCCTTCCAAGATTGGACAAGACTTGGACAAGAGGCATAATTTCAATATCAAACTGCAAAAGCATATCTTCCAACAGAGATCACCTTCATGCAATGCCACACAGTAACAGCACAAAAAATAAGGTTCACAGCATTCTGAGCCGTGTTAATCTCCCTTACGCATTTGTCATCTGAAAGCAAGACTGCAAGGGCTCTAGAAAAATGGTACTCAGATAAACATGAAATTTATTCAAGAATATTTCATGTGTACATCAACTTTAAGAACCTTATCGTTCTTTAAAGTTACACATTAAATTACTTAAAAATAATTTTTATCAGTATTGAAAACAAAACAACAACTTTTCCATTAAAAAACTACAAAGAAAGCAAACTTCAGACTAAATTGAATGAAAAATGTAAGTGGTATGAACAAGTGGTAAGGTACAACAAAACCACTAATTGCATGAGACATAGGAAGTCAACTCTCTTCTCAACACCTTATTGCACAGAAGTGTCTGTACTTCTCTGAAGGAAATAGCTCTGCCCACCATCAAACATGTTATTACATTAGAGGGCTCACTATTTGACTGATGCCTTTGTTTCTATAACTCATTCCAAATACTTGACTGAGAGAGCGTTAAACAGTCTTAATACAAAATACCAAGATACAAATACATAAAGACTAAAAAGAAAATTACTGACAACCAGAATACTGAGATGTAGATGAAAATGCATGTGAGCTAGATTTAGATTCAGTGAGGTTCTTTTGACAAAATAGGAACTGGTATTATTTGTCTGAAACTTCACTTCTAATCTGACTTTATATGGTGGATGAAATAAGTCATCCTCTCAATTCAGGCAAATTTGACACAGCCTCCAAGATTTACAAAACTACTTGAAAGTTTCCTGCCACTCATCTCCTGATGGCTCTTGCAGGATCCAGTTGTCTTTACTTATAGAGAGAGATCCAAAAATAACTCCCATCACCCATACCACAAACTGAACTAAAATCAGGCAGTGGAATACTCTTCTCACTCTAAGACTGGTGATACACTCATAACACACCAAACACGTATTTTTTCAAGCTACACACATTTTTGAGGAAGTTACTCTGGGAGTTTTACTAACAACCACCTAAGCTATTAGTCATCTAATAACCACTGCTTTTGCAGTGCCCAGAGGCAAATAGCACCTTGAATCTGGCTTTCAAACTTGTGTGTTGCCTTTTTTTTAATTGCAACTCCAGGCCACCTAAGGAGCTCTGCTTCTCAATTTTGTCAACTACTTTTACTAAGGACATTCTGCACAAAGGGAAAAAAAGAAACAGTTCAGAGGCTCATTTTGAAAAGCACAGTCATCAAGAAAAGGAGCTATACTATTCAAAATCAGTTTGTTTCAAGACAAAGTAGCAGTGAATTTATAAACTGATGATTAACTGGTTTTTAAACCAAAACAGAAGATGTTCTGTTTCTTTTGAGACGTGAAAGGTCTCCTCAAGCCTGCCTTTTTAAAGTGTGCAATAATGAGATAGGATTCAAAATATTCTTCAAATTACTCTGATATTTACTGTCAGTTTCAACACTTCAGATAATTTTAAGAAATCTGCTTTTCTTTCCCAGGTACATGAATGCAGTGACCTCCTTTGCATTTCCTGGATACTTCACAAAAAAAAGCTTTTACCTTGGGGACATTTTTTAGAATCAGACATTTCTTTCAGCAGTGACTGAAATATTTTTCAAGGTCTAGAGGATGCTTTTGACAGCTTTACCTTTCACCTGCTTTCTAAAAGCTTTAAAGAAAATAGCTGTATAAAGCCTCTCAAGACTTGCAACCATCAGATTTAATAAATAGGTGGTAGCAAATTGGTGCACAAAAGGAAAAGATGACTGAATTTCATTGTTCCTGCAGAACCCAGCTGTTTTCATAGTTTAGTGGCATACCAACAGCATGGATCTGAGCAGGGACAGGCAGGAACAGATAGAAGGACAGTAAATCAGAAAAAAAATCACGTGATCTAAGTTAGCATGACATACCCTTCAAAAAAGAAACTGCAACACCTGTAGAAGATTCTGGAGTTCACTGTTACACAAACATAAGCACCCCTATCTTTGGAGGAGTGGGGGAATGAAGTACAAGCTGGCAGTAACAGCCTAAGTGCAAAAGCCTAAACTATGACCTTTCTCACGGAAAAAGGTGGGGCAGAGGCAGAAGAACCAGGAAAAAGAAATGTTTTGGATCGTATTACACAGACTGCATGTAAACAAGGAAAAGAACTGGCAAAGATGGATACAAACATTATGCACATGCATCAAAATGGACAAATGCACACCCACTTCATCTCAGTAAACATTCAACTACATCAGGGCAGCATTATAATCTCAAAAATAGCATCTCACCTGCTGCTTGCATGACACTCAGGTCCAAGCAGGTTTTTATTTAAGCACTTAAACCTCAGACAGGCTTATGTCTAACTGTACAAACAGAAGCTGTGGTAATTCAACTAATAACTCAAGCTATATATCAACGTAACATGATGTTGAATGACAAGAGATCATTGCTTTATAAACCCGTAATTTCAATCTAATAACCTCTGGAAATCAAGAGTTACTTTAGATGGGACAGAGAGTTCAACAACTCTCTTAGCTGTGCAAATCCAAGACATCAATTGCAGCATCTTCCTGGAATGACGGTTGTGAGAGTGTCATTTTGTTCCAACGGTTTTGAATGGAGCAGTGACAACTCATGCTGCAAGTTTTCCCGTCACTTTGACTTACGAGGGCCTTCAAAAAGAAGGACAGACACCTGCCTAATCACACTCAGAAATACCAGACATATCCAAACACTTAATGTGTGTGAAATATTAATTTCTATTTCAGCTATCTTGCAGCGCAGTCACCACAACATTAATGGCAGGGTTGCCTCTGGCAACTATGAGCTTGGACTACAACAACTAGTGGACTGAAGAAATGCCACAGATTCTGCAGAGCCAGTTTCCACTGCTGAAACACAGTGCCAAGTTTCCCAGCTTGCCACATGCTTGCTAGTTATGCTGTAGTATGACCGAAATACTACGTATTACTGGACAGGTAGGACCTGTACAGAGATCTTTTTCATCAAGTGTTATTTTCACTTCAGATGCAGGTCTCCTTCACTGTCCCAGCTTCAAAACCCATTCCTCTACCACCTGAGATGGTCAAACATCAGAGAAAAAATGATGATGTGAATATGCGTTCCTAATATGGGAAGGAAGCGCTTAGACAAACCTCCACAGGCTGGGGTACCCCTGGGGAAGGTGAGAGACCCATGTCAGTATGTCTAGTTGTTGGCAGTACAGAGCAAACAAAGCACTTCTGAGAAGGGGGCAGGTTTGGTCAGCAAGAAGCTCCATTCAAAATTAGTAAGGCTGTCATAATGTACACACAAAGCCTGTCATAAAACATCACCTCTACCTAAAATTGGATAAGAAGAAATTATAATTTCATTAAATTACACTGAATCTTTTATAATTATAAGGCAAATCACTTGTACAGTTGTACAAAAATAAGCATGCATTATTAAACAAAATCAACAACATTTTATGGAACAGTTTAAGTGTTAAGCATATTGCCCTCTTCAATTTAAGACAATGAACTGTAGCTGTTGCAAAACACAATATCTAAGCCAACTCTGCCAGAAAACACTCTAGTTCATGCATTGAATCAAAGTTTATTTAAGCTGTAAATTGGCACAGAAAAGCAATACATTCAGCTACACCTAAAAACAATGTAAGTACACATAAAAGAAGTACACAGATTGGCAAAAGTAATCCACACTCCTTAAAATGTCTTACAGTATTAACTTCAAAACTATGTGAATTATATGCTTTAAGCGGAATGTTGTATTTTCACAGCTGCTGCATCACCTTTGAAATTCCAAGAGCACTTGAAACATTACAGAACACTTCAAGGCACCTTTACTAAAACAAACTTAGGGCAGTTTTCTTTCAGTGCACATAAAGTCGGGTTGGGCAGACAAAGAAAACTCATTTACTGCATTTGACAGCTTGAGCACTAATGAATGAGAAATGAGTTCAAGTCAGCAGAACAAAAACTAACGGTGATATTGTAAATCAAGCAAGACAAATTTTGTGAAAAGTTAACTGACGTTTAGGATAGACCTGAGAGGAACAGAGTAAGATCTCCATTAACTCATTCTGCCAGAATAAAAAGTAGCAATGGAACAAAGAAAGAATAATTAACATAGCTCCATGTAATCGATATTCGTATGACGCAATACAGAATTTTTAAATTAGGCCAAAATTTAATTGTTTTTCTTTCCCATCATTTGACATAGCAATAATGGTTGTGGCTGGAAGGGACCTCTGGACGTCATCTGGGCCAAACTCCCAAGTACCATGGCCAGGAAGCTTCTGAGTATCTCCAAGGACAGAGACTCCACAGTCTCCCTGGACTACCTGTGCCACTGCTTGGTCATCCTCAAAGTAGAAAAGTGTTTTCTGATGTTAGAGGAAACGTCCTGTGTTTCAAGGTGTGCCCATTGCCTCTGGTCCTGTCACTGGGCACTAGTGAAAAGAGCCCAGCTCTGTCCTCTTTGCACCCTCCCCTCAGGTATTTTTATACATCAAGATTCTCCCAAGCCTTCACTTTTCCAGGCTGAGTATCCCTAGCTCTCTCAGCCTTTCCTCACAGGAGAGAGATGCTCCAGTCCATCACCTTTGTGGCCCTTCCCTGGACTCTCTCCATTATGCCAGTGTCTCTCCAGTTCTGGAGAGAGCACTCCAGCTGAGGTCTCACAGGGCCATTTTTGCAAAGCCACTTTCCCAGCTGGTCAGATCCCTGCACTGCTGCTCAGATGGTTGTTCTTCCCCAGCTGAAGGACTCTGCACTTCTTGTTGAACTTCACAAGGTTCCTGTCAGCCTGTTTGTCCACCTACCAGCTCCCTCAGCACTTTGTGTATGCATTCCACCAGGGCCCAAGGATTCATAAAATCCAGTTTATTTAAGTATTTCTTAACCTGATCATCTTCCACCAGTGGTACTGAAGGAAAGACATCTAAAAATGAGAAATACTGGTGTTCTGTGGCGAGTCAAAACTACCTTGACTATCAGATACAACATATATAGAAAGCACTGAATTACTCAAAATCAAATTTTATAGTACTTTCTGAAAAATGCATAGGTGACACAGCTGACACAAAAGAAAGTGAGTGGAATGTTGTTTATTTCCATAAATTAATTTTAAGACATTAATATTCAGACCTCTGTGAAAAAGATCTGAAGAGAATATATAACATGCATTGCCAATGAACATAAGTAACTCCTTCCTCTTGAAATACCAGAACCGTGACCATTCAAATACCTTCTCCAACTGGAAGAAAAATCCCAACTCTAACAAATCACCTACATTAAAATTATTCACGGTCCATGAAGCATAACAGCTTCGGTTTCATGGATTAATACTTAAACATGGATATGAATGATCATGGATATGAATGATCATGGATGAAGGTGAGAGATTAATAATACCTACAAATAACCATGGCTTTCAGGAAGATATTAATATATTAGAACAGCATTACAGAATCTTTCACTTCTTATTCTACCCTGGCACTTGAGAAATAGTTTTGTTTTATCATCAACCTCCACGCAAAATATAGAATGCAAAACAGGCTTTATTAGAAAGCTGACACACCTCAATGTCCACAATTCCTGAGGGCTGACTCCAGGCTACCACTGTTTACCAGGGGTAACATCAGATTTTATCGTATCTCCCCACGATGAGATGCTGTCAGCATTCATGCTCCTGATGTGTCTATCATAGATTTTTCTTTCTAAAAAACGCTGAGACAATGCCCATTTTTTAATCCTAAAATAGCTCATCTTCCTCTGTCAAAGGGGCAGAGCCTGCATATGGCTACACAGCTTATTAGAGGTGCTTGTGCAGACGCTGGCATGCATGCTTGGCTGGGGGCTGGTGTAAGGGAAATGGGAGCTGAAACCTTTTGCCTGCCATTCTGACAGAGAAAAGACAAAAATACAACATACTGACATTTCAAAGCAGACAAAACATTTCCCTACATATTTTTTCTGGATCAAAACTTCTTACTCACCCCAGCTTGTGACTGATATGTTGTTAGTAGCCAAGAAACCACAGTAAAAATGCAGTAAGCATCTATCTCAAGGGTAAAGTACAGCCACAGACCATTACCAGGAATTCTGGTAAAGAGAACGTTATCTTCTTTATATATTAGACAAAATACAGACTAAATGGAGATTGTCCTGCATTTGATGTTAAATATGGGCACTGGTTTCTTTAGCCTTACAACAACAAAACACCACTAGTAATAAGATGGTATAACACAGAATAACTTCATCCAAAGATATTATTGCTGGTAGTTAGCTTAAACTTTAAAATCGAGTGGTCTAGGCCCAATCCAGTCATATATGTCTATTCTTGATATTTTTCCCATTGAAAAGTGCCATTACTAAAGAACTGTCTGGTTACTAACATCAAACGGATGCTTGTAACTTAACCTTAATCTCCATAATATTGTGAATTTCTTATTTGCAATTTAGCTTTACTTGATTACATTGTTATTCTTGCCAAAGACACATTAAGAGCATACTAGAATTAGTAGCTCTTAATTGTAGCAGGAAAAAGTTTTCAAGATCTAATCACAAAGTATTATTCATACCAAAGCACTGCCGAAATAATAAGAACAGTAGAAATATTTCATTGGTGCTAAACTTGAACATTTAAACCATCAAATTATCCCCCCAAAGTCCTGAAGCAACTAATATATATACATGCAATCTTTCAGTACAGACTTAGTTCAGTAAGGGCTATGTTATAAAACTTTCCTGGTGGAGCAACTACTCTCTTTCCTTGCATAAGGTAGGATAACTAAGGAATTTGACATTTACAGACATTCTTAGATTTCCAGAATACTAGCATATTTGATCAACGGAATTAAACAAGTAACTTTTCCCTTTCCTTTTAAATTTGCTTTGTATTTAACTTGCTATAACTTACAAATGGTTTCAGTGATGCTGAAAAGCCCAGATCTGCTGTTTAATATATTCAAATATTCAGCAGCTTAAAATCCATATGCATCCTCATATAAGAAATCTCCCACTGGATACACCTAACTGATCTGCATTGCAACACACAAGATACTCTTCAAACTCTATAGCAGTAATCAGAACACTTGTAATCATCTCAGATGACAGCTGTAGTGACACATAGAAAATCAGTCTTTCCACAGAAGACCTGATCAAAAACTGTTGCCTTGCACTTTTCCCAATGCGCTCCAAGAACTGGGCATCAGAGGCCAGACACCAACATTGAACAGACCACCAAAGCACTTGTGGTTTTCACTGGTTTCCTTGCAAGCAGTATCCCAACAGTGTAACAAAGTAACTTTAAAAATAAATCAAATTCACAAGTCTCCCAGCAGGGACAAAAGCTCACACAGTTCTTTTAAAAAAAAAAACCAACAAACCGTTTTAGCTGTCGGACTGCTACACGGTGCCCAACCTCAGCTCCTAACACAGAGCCTGGTCAAAACAGACTTTTATATCAGACATTAGCATTCTCCTACAGACAGGTCTAGCTTACACTAGACTGCCTCCCAAACACACCAACAGCTCACTGCAGTTTCAGGGTGACTTTTCCGTCTCTGGAAGCATAGGCTACAGGTCTCCATTTCCCGAGCCACTGAAAGCGAAGTGCAATCACTTCCTACAGTCACTCAGGTAAACAAACATCTGCTTCAAAGAAGTCGCATTTAGTCAGTCTTGTTGATCAGACCGGACCACAAACTCCACCTCCTCATCAACTTCACATCCCAGTCCTGAGCTGAGCCAACACAGCCACACTTCTCAGGAACAGTCAGCTCACTTCCACAGAAACAGCTGGAGTACCAACTTGAGCTGTAACATAGATCGTGTCTAGTAGATGGCTAGTGGACATTGAAATTAAAAAATAAAACAATTTTTACTTTTTATTTTTTACCACAGTAGTGGGTCTACTATGTTTAGTGGCCTTATTAGCATCATAGTGTTAAACATCATAATGTTAAATTAACATCATATCCCTATGAACTAGAATTACTAGGTTTACTTCACATATGGAGCAGTTACTCCTAAGTATATGATTTTTAAATTCATGGATATCCCTTCTTACAAAAAAAAAAAATTAAATATATCTCAGTCAAGCTATTCTAATGTCTTGGAATGTAACACAACATACCTGCTGTAGCTTAAGTACATAATTGTGTACCATTAATGTCCTATGAAACTTTCAAGAACATTATAAACTCATGACCTAGGAGAAGCTTTCTAAAGTCCACACAAAACTAATAAAATTTTGTAAGATGGTATCTGATGAATTTAAAACTATTTTTGCCTACATAATTTTTAGAAGGTTGGTTCAGACTGACATGATTCAGATTCAGCTAGTTTCTAATGATCTAAATACATTCATAGCCACTTGAAGCAAATTCATTTTTCCACCAATCCTATCCTTTAGTTTAGATAGATTTTCTTTTCCCCAGTGCTTACCTTGCTGATATATTTATAGATAGCAATCAGATCCCCTTTCAGTCTTCATTTTGCTAAGATTAACAAGCTAAAGCTATTCTACTTCACTTGTGTTAATAAAGTTGTCTTTGCACCATTCCCATTTGGGTTCATTTTATCTGACTAGGTGTTGCCAGGGATGCATTCAGATGAAGCTTCATCAAAGCTAAAAACCTTGACATTAATACTTCCCTCACTACAAAACTACAGTCCTGTATTCACCCCATTTCATGACTTGTCACGTTCACAATAAACCCATGATTAAATACTAGCCATTAGTTTTACTTCTTTTTCATCACTTCTAAGAAAACATTGTATTATTAGCACACATCTTTTTTTTTTTTTTTTGCATTTATCACATCTCCTAACCTTGCATTATTACCAGTGAGCTGTACCAGCACACTCCCACCCACACCAAGGTCATTAATGAAAAATGGAACAGGCCCTCCTGGAAGATGGTATAAAAATGTATTGAAGACAAGGAGTTAGTTAAGTGACAGCCAACAAGGCTTTAGCATGGGCAAATCATGCCCGACTAATCTAGAGGTCTTCTATGGCGGACATCAATGGACAAGGGAAGAGCTACACATGTCACCTACCTGGACACCTGCACAGCCTTTAATATGGTCCCCCCCAACATTCTTACCCCTAAATTTGCGAGATACGGGTTTGATGCATGGTAGATGGACAAGGAGGGTGGGTGCATCCAAAGAGTTCCAGTCAATGCCTGAATGTTCAAGTGAAAATCAGCCACAAGCGGTGTCCCTCAGGGATGCATCCTGGGACCAGTACTATTCAATGTCTTCTTCAATGACACTGACAGTGGAAGTGACATCACCCTCAGCAAGTTTGCACAGGACACCAAGTGAGCGACGCAGTGGACTCACTGGAGGCAAGGGATGCCATCCACACGGACCTTGACAGGAGCGATGGGTGGGCCCATGGAAATCTCCTGAGGTTCAACAAAGCCAAGTGTCAGGTCCTGCACACGGGTCAGGGCAACCCCCAATATAACAGACAGAGAAGGTCTCAGATCAGACTGCCACACTGTACCTGGGACACTGCATTTTATTCCATGTTCCATCTACCTCCATGTCTTTAATTATTCTTTCCACTAAGGCTTTGCTTCTTATTGAGGCCAGACCAATTTCAGCATTGAAGTGTCAGATGAAGATTTTACTCCTAGTAAGACCACATTTTGAGAAACAAAGGAGAGAAAAATTCTGATTTGACTATTTTATTTAATTTCAGGCAAACACTTATTTTTCTTTTTTTCTTTTTCCTCTTCCATGTTATTAAACACATGAAGTCCTACACCAAGTTAATATTCAGCAAACTATCTTAATTCACAAGACCTTACTCATATAGGAATGAAGTGAAAATATCTATTTTAATTTACATAACCATTTACTTCTAAATACTTTTAAATACTAAAATGAAATACGACATCTACATTGCTAAATAATTTTAAATGCCAGGAAATAACCTTATACAATACAAAACAACACTGAAAGGAAAGAGAAGCTAAGGGCCAAGATAACCATGCCCCAAGTAAAGTCTTACCACCTTAAGAAAAACAAAGTTAGTAAAATTTTAACTTGTGTTTATGCATTTTCATTTTCAACAATACTACATCAGAAATTATCTTAGTAGAGTCGTTTTGCTGATTTTTTTTTTTTTTTTTTAAGAAATTAGCTTACACTCACTTATCAGGTTCATCTGACACCACAAGCCTTGTAAAGTGACAACTTCCAAACTGGAAAATGTAATACTTATCTAATTAGTCGGGGTTGGTTTTCCACTTTTAATACAGCAAGTTCTCTTCAGAAATCTTTTCTACTTCAATTCATGGCTCATAAGGGGAGCATGTAAAACCCTTTAATGATGGTCACAAAGACCTGGTTAACAAACATCTCCCAAAGACGAAGTCAGTCAGAAAGTGAAACATTCACAAACCACAGTCAAGTCAAAACAGGAACAATTTATATTTCCACAATGGAAAACTGGTACACGAACTATTCAGACCTATTTACTGATGCAATAAAACAACTCCTCTCAAACCCCTCTAACTTTCTACTTTTCAACCTGGCCTTGAACAACAGTACACTGCTCATGAATAATAAAGAATGTCTTTATAATATTAATAAAAATGTCTTGTGGTGATCTAGAACACTTGCTTATGCTATCAACAAGCAGCATGAGTAGGCACTTTATAGTAATTACAATGCAAAGGTGAAGCTTTTATACCAATAATCATTGTTACACACTAGAAGAACAAGATGTGAGGTTTGGATAGTGTTTCACTGTTTAGTGAAGCAACAGCAGTATTAAGCAAAACCAAGCCCTATAAGTTTCAGGTAAAGGACAAAACGTCTAAATCTTCACTGCTGTATACCTCTGTCACCACAGGAAAATATTCCAGTACTAAATCTTAAAACAAATGACAAACTAGTTTTGCCAAAATACAATCAAACACTATAATACACCTGACTTCACAGATCAATATAACTCCCTTTTTACAAGGCAGTTTTAAATGCAGTCTAGCACAGTGGTAGATATGATTGTATAACACAATACCACCTCATAAGCTACACCAGGTAAAAAACATTATCTTCCTTTTTCTTCCTCAACATATTCCCACAAATCATCCTGTGCTTCAATTCTCATTAATACTTATAATTTAAAGAAAACAAAATACTAACAAATACTACATTTGAACCATGAAACAATGGATAGAAGCATATGTATAGGAAGTGCAAACAATGACAAGAATCACTCTTGTATTTAAAAGAAAAAAAAGTCAGACTACATGTTGAATACTGAGTCATTTTATTGCCATCACGCAATTCTCAGCCAGCAAAAATATTAACTTAAATGGAACCATTTCAAAGTATCAGAAAGTCACAACTATATTAGTAATCACTTACAATCAGTTTTTCCCCCCTACACTCCCACTGTTTCGTTTCAAAAATGTTCCTGAATGAAGATACCAGAAAACTGACATCCCAATCACCTTTTTTTTCTCTAACTTATCTTAGAAAATTGGGACATCACAAATTTACTCATACTTTGAAGAAAATGAAAACAGGCATAAAATTTGACATAATCAAGATACACACAAGTAGGGCAGTAAGATCACATTTGAGGACTTCAAACTGCCTACACCAAAAGGCATCCTAGGCCAATTCTGGCAACAGACCTTGAGGGCAGGAGATGCATTTAACATTGAGCTATTTTTGCCTTTAAATTCCACCTTCTCGATTTGCAGCAACACATAGCCTGTGGCTTTCAATGTTACCAATAGCAATGTAATGATTACAAAACAATCTACAGCAATATTTTGTATTATTTAAAAGGTTGTCGAAATCTGCATTTCAGAATAAGTTGCAATACTTGAGTGAAGTGCTCTCTACCTCCCATGAAAAGTCATTTGAACATATACCAGCTGATAGTTGATTTTATACACTGACAATTCTAGACTATGATTCAGATCAACAATCAGAAATTAAACATCCTCTGTTATACTGATCCCTTCTAGTAACTCAACCCATCATAGAAAACGTACTCCACACAGACACATTCCAAATTTTATTTTAGTCTGCTAAAGGAAAAGAGTGCCTCATTATTTTGAGATGTTTACAAAGGTAACATGACTGGGCCTCACCCACCTGTAAGCAAGAACTTCAATAAAGGGTATAAATTTAGAATATTCAGACATTTTTGTAATTTCTTATTGCTAGTCAGACACATCTGAATTGCACGAAATTCAAATTCTGAACACTGTCTACTAATCTTCCAAAGCTCATCAAATCCACTAGTGCTGATTTTCAATTAGGTGTTACAGAAGCATGTCTTATGACTGATTTAAACATTTGGCGAAGGTTTCTAAAGTTTTTTTAAACAAAGGACCATCATCAAAGACCAACTTAAATACACGTTACATAAAATTGCAGAACTGGCTTCTTTGGTTTAAGGAAGAAGGAGTTTCCATAAAAGTGCTACAAATTTTCAAACTTAAAACTTCAAATGCTGCTATTAAACTACATGACTGCTTACAAAAAAAAGTATTAAAAAGCGCATTTACTCACAGGGAACCAACTCCAAATTCCCATAATGTTCACTAAACTAGAGCTACTGATAACAATTACATGTATGAGTCACGTGAAGAAGACACCAGTAAGAAGCAGATGTTCCACCTTCCAGATGGGTTGCTTTTAACTGTCTTGTGTTTCAATTCTTCCTATCCAGTCCTAAATAAACTCCAACAACTTCAGATTTGAGAAGTTAAACAAAATACATTGGAATACAAAAGAAAGCCAACCTACAGGAGCAAAATGGCTGAAGAACCTGGGTACAAGAACCATGAGGCAGATTCTCAGTGCTCTATACTGAGCGTCTGAAAGTGGTATTACATAGTTTATCAAATGCCTCTTGGTTTCATCACGTTTAAGTACAGTGTTTCCCTCTGTCACATTTGTACAGCACTATGAAAAATACTTATTTATATTGTGGCTTTTCTTAGATATTCCTGATAGTTTCAGAATCCAAAGAAACCTAACTACCACAGGGGGACAGAGGGAATTAACCACAACCCAAACACTATTAATGATTGAAATTTCTAGGACTATAAAGCACTATAAAAAAAGGATTGCAATCTTGGACACCAAGGGAAATATGTAATGTGTTAACCACCATAGGACATGTTCTTTAGAACTCCCCTTGAATCGTGCTGAATAAAATTCAAGGATGAATGTATTACAGACCTTATTTTTGCTGACAGAGTAAATTAGGTTATATTAATTTTAAAAAGCAGTTTCATCAGGCAATGATGAATTTAAAGTCTTGTTAACAACTCCTTAAGATAAGTACAACGTGTCTTTTAATTGAAATAGTTGTTTGTATAGGGGCACACTATCACATTTCACTGTTATCCTAAAGGTCAGCAAATCCATTACAACTTCCTGAGGCAAGAAAACCAACAAAATTATTTGTTCTGTTCAAATCTTTAGACTTCAACTGGATCTCTGTTACATATGCACCAACAGTATTAAGTCAATAATAATAATGGATAATTGTACCAATAAAATAACTTTGAAGAACCTGCTGCACTGAAAAAATATATACTTTTATTCACTTCACAAAGTTTTATGCTTTTCCTGCACTATGCTACATTTATTCTGAGTCATATATTTGCTTTCTTACTGACCAATTACTTTTTAAAAGGTGACACTCAGAATTCCCTACTGCCAATATTATATTCTTCAACAAGGTACTTTAGAACTGGGTTAGTTTGTGGCCCACAAACCTTTTTAAACACCTCTAAATAATAAGCAGTTAGAAAATATTTATTGAGAGTGCACTCGATGCTCTCTCAATTGATAGCACTTTCTATAGTGTATTACTGCAATAATACAGTAATAGAGAGTGCTGCAGTCTCATTATGCTTCATATTTTGCTTTTGCTTAGTCTGCTCTACAGACATTTTCCTAATATATGCATTAGCCTGAAACCAAAGTTTATGCCTAAAGAATACACATTTCATGCTCTCAGTGCATAAACACACAGCACAATAAAGATCACTGACTGACAACAGCTTCACACAGACAGAAATTCTATTATAGTATTTATTCTATCAACACACTCTTTCACAGCACACCAATACGGCTTAGTTCCAGCTCAAAGACAGCTCAACATTTGCAGGCTTTGAATTAGACACAGTAATTTTTTAATTTAAAAAAAATTAAAATCATGCATTTTCCTCCAACCTGTTCTTGCAGTAAGAATACAGCATACTGAAATATGAGTGGCAGCATTTTAACAACACAAAACCCAAGTGAAAATGACAAGTTCCTGCTATGGTTTTGACTCTGTGTATGAAAGTGCAATTTAAAAAAAAAAGCTATCAAGAAATTAATATGCAAGGTTAGACAGATTTTGGGGTTTAATTGATTTAATAGACCAAATAAAACAAGTATAGTTTGCTAATTTATCTAAATGCTAGGCCAGACCAAAGATATTTTGGGGGAATACAGAGTTCTTTTCTAATACAAACATTCATTTGTTCTAGTTGTCCATTTGAAGATTTTTACAACATCATAAATTCCACTCTGTCCTCTAAAACAATGAAAAATGAGCCTACTAAAAGTGGAAAACAGAAGCATGCACAGGATTAGGCACGTACATGTGCTGACAACAGTCAGCAAAAATGTAACTTCACATAATATTAACTGGTTGTTTTTTTTTTTTTAAATCTAATACTGATGATTCTAAATCCAAAAGGTTCTGAGATTTTTCTCAATGCCCCTTACAGCTACAAGATATCATCACGGGGTACTACCAAAACCTACATGTTCTGTCACGCTTTTCTTTATGCCCTTGCCTTTCAACGATCACCCATTTTTGACAGAGCCCTCCCTTTCACATCTCACTGATGAGGAGAGAAAGCCACAGACACACACGATACCAGCACTAGCTGGGACCTATTTTGACAGCAGCACGTCAGCGGTCACAGCCATGCGGTCGGCACGCAACACACAGGACACATAAAACTTCCGAAACGCACACATTCCTTTTCCCTCATTCCCAGGGAAGACGCGAGCTCCCTGTTTACGTTCCGATAGCCTGCCTGAGACATGACAGCTTTGGGAAAAGGGCGGGGAGCCCTTTGCCGGGCTGGGACGCACCGGGACGAGGGCGCGGGTGCCTGGCAGAGATGGTGCAGAGCCGCACCAGCCCCGCGGGGACACCGGGGCCTCAACACGCCTGAAAGGAAAACTGGGACAAGGCCAGACGTGAGGGCAGCCTCGTGAAGCCTGGAACCCCGCAAGGCTTCCACCGCCCGCTCCAGGGCCTCTCCTGCCCGCTGCTGCCAGAGGGAGCCCGCACCGCCAGCGACCGGAGAGCGACACCCGTGTCCCCGGGCGCCGCTGCTTCGGGGCCGGGCCTACGAGCGCAGCGGTGACACGGCGGGGCGGGCGGGGGCAGGGAGGGGGCGGCCGATCCCACCCGGCACCGCGGATCCCCGCGGGATCCCAAGATGGCGGCGGCCGATCCCGCTCGCCGGCTCGGCGGCGCCCCCCATCCCCCGGCGGGCGGGCAGCGCCCGGCACCGCGGCCCGCCCGCGGGAGGCAGCGGGGAACGCGGCGCCCGGAGGCGGCCCGGCGCCCAGGCGGAACGGGACACCCCGCCGCTGCCGCCCCGCTCCCCGCGGCCACGCCGGGTTCCCCCCTCCTCACCTTTGAATTTGAGGTCGGTGGGCGGATCGAGCACCAGGATCTGCTCGTGCTTCGCCAGAGCCCCGGCAGCCGCCATCTCGCTCGCTCGCTCGCTCCGGCGGGAGGAGGGGCAGAGGGGAGGGCGGAGGAGGCGGAGGAGAAGGCGGAGGAGAAGGAGGAGGGGGCCGGCGGTGCCGCCGCTCCCTCACGGAGGGCGGGCGGTGTCTCGGCGCGGCTCTGCGGGCGCTGCCAGCGGGGCGCGGGCCGAGGGCGGGCGCTACCGCTGCTACTGCGCGCCCCCGAGCGCGGCCCCGCGCCCTCCCC